>NC_135955.1:6254073-6299568 GCF_053455715.1 Rhinoraja longicauda | reverse complement strand
AAAGAAGTTCCTCCTCATCTCCTTTCTAAAAGAGCGCCCCTTAATTCTGAGGCTGTGCCCTCTGGTCCTAGACTCTCCCACCAGTGGAAACATCCTTTCCACATCCACTCTATCTAAGCCTTTCACTATTTGGTAAGTTTCAATGAGGTCCCCCCTCATCCTTCTAAACTCCAGCGAGTACAGGCCCAGTGCCGACAAACGCCTCCTCCACAGGCACACTCCCACCTGCACCCTCCGCTCTGCTGCTGCCAATCTCCTATCCCCCCACATCCGGACCAAACTCAGATCCTGGGGGGACAGGGCTTTCTCCATCGCTGCTCCCACCCTATGGAACTCACTACCCCAAACCGTTAGAGACTCCTCCACACTCACCACATTCAAAACATCGCTGAAGTCTCACCTGTTCAGTACTGCCTTCAACCACTGAAGGTCACCTCACCTTCTGTCTCCTTTCTCTGTTCGTTTATTTATTTACTTATTTATCTATTTATTCATTTCCCTATGTTCTCTAAATCTGTGTAAAGCATCTTTGAGTATATGAAAAGCGCTATATAAATAAAATACATTATTATTATTATTATTATCATATGTTAACCCACTCATTCCTGGGATCGTTCTCGTAAACCTCCTCTGGACCCTCTCCAGAGCCAGCACATCCTTCCTCAGATATGGGGCCCAAAATTGCTCACAATGCTCCAAATGTGGCCTGACCAGCGCCTTATTGAGCCTCAGCATTACATCCCTGTTTTTGATTTTCCAGTCCTCGAAATTGCCTTCCTTACTACCGATTCGACCTTTATAGGACTGAGAGGAGGAAAAACGTTTTCACCCAGAGGGTTGTGAATCTGTGGAATTCTCTGCCACAGAGGGCAGTGGAGGCCGATTCTCTGGATGCTTTCAAGAGAGAGTTGCATGTAGCTCTTCGGGCTAACGGAATCAAGGGATATGGGGAGAAAGCAGGAAAGGGGTGCTGATTTTGGATCATGTTGAATGGCGGTGCTGGCTCGAAGGGCCGAATGGCCTACTCCTGCACCTATTTTTCATGTTTCTAGGTTTCAATGAGTTGCCTTCTGGGTAAGCACTTGAGTGATTGAGTTTGCCGGCTTGAACGATGGCACAGTTTTGGGGGAATTACAAACTGCCCTGATTCAAGTAGGGACTTGAGTACAGAGATGTTGTTATAAGTGCCGGTTACATAAGTCGCCTATTTTGTAAGTTGGGGAATGTCTGTGCTTCTCAGAATTATAAAGCCCATCCCCCTTGTCCGTGAATTACGTAAAACCTTCTGCAATTGATTGGAAAACTCTGGATAAAGTGCCCCAGGCTTGTTAAAGTGCAGCTCCAGAGATACACCATGGAAACGGGCCCCTTCGGCCCTCCAAGCCCACACTGCCCATCGACCACCCCTTCACAACAGGTTCTATGTCATCCCACCTTCTCCTCCACTCACCATTCATCAGGGGGCAATGTTCACACAGGCCAATGAACCCGCAAATCCACACCACGCCTCAGGGGTGTGAGAAGAAACCAGAGCACCCGGAGGAAACCCACGCGGTCCCAGGGAGGTCTCGACCCGAAACGCCACTCATTCCTCAGTCTGAAGAAGGGTCTCGATCCAAAACGTCACCCATTCCTTAGTCTGAGGAAGGGTCTCGACCCGAAACGTCACCCATTCCTCAGTGTGAAGAAGGGTCTCGATCCAAAACGTCACCCATTCCTTAGTCTGAAGAAGGGTCTCGACCCGAAACGTCACCCATTCCTTAGTCTGAGGAAGGGTCTCGACCCGAAACGTCACCCATTCCTTAGTCTGAGGAAGGGTCTCGACCCGAAACGTCACCCATTCCTCAGTGTGAAGAAGGGTCCCGACCCGAAACGTCACCCATTCCTCAGTCTGAGGAAGGGTCTCGACCTGGAACGTCACCCATTCCTCAGTCTGAAGAAGGGTCTCGACCCGAATCGTCACCCATTTCTCAGTCTGAAGAAGGGTCTCGACACCCATTCCTTCTCTCCCGAGACGCTGCCTGACCCGCTGAGTTACTCCAGCATTTTGTGTCCACCTTGGGGGAGAACATGTAAACTTCTCACAGATGGCAACCGGGCTCAGGATCGAATCCCCTGGTCTCTGGAGCTGTGAGGCGGCAGTGGTGTCAGTTTTCTACTGATTGGTGGGTGCCCGGGACGTGCTGCCAGGGGTCGGTGGAGGAGGCAGGCACGATTTGGCACGATGTGGCATTTGTGAGGCTTTTGGATCACATGCAGGCAGAGGAGCATAGTTTAACTTGGCTTCAGCCCAGACGTTATGAGAGGAAGGGCTTGTTCCTCTTCTCTACCGTCCTACTGGATGTTCCATGTTCTAAACTTCACCTTTAAGGCAGAGGTAGATAGATTCGTGATCAGTGCGGGTGTCAGGGGTTATGGGGAGAAGGCAGGAGAATGGGGGCGAGGAGCAAAGATACTAGAGGAGCAAGATGGACCACTCCATTGAAAGCGCCTAAACTGAAGTGTAGTACGCAAAGGAGCGTGACATCCGCCATTTTAGTAAGCAAACCCGCCGTCCGTTCTGCCTCTCGCAGTGTAATCAGTGTTGTGGGGGAACAGTATGTGTGATGATACCATTAAAATGCAGAATATATCTCATCTATCAATTCACAGGTTTTTGTTATTTTTCTCTTTAGTTGTTTCCGCAAGTTTCTGCCGACTAAAATGGCACCGTGACCTACTACGGTTTTTAGGGACGAGTGGCCTATCTTGCTCTGCTCTAGATTTTTAGATTTAGAGATACAGCGCGGAAACAGGCCCTTCGGCCCACCGGGTCCGCGCCGCCCAGCGATCCCCGCACATTAACACTATCCTACACACACTAGGGACAATTTTTACATTTGCCCAGTCAATTAACCTACAAACCTGTACGTCTTTGGAGTGTGGGAGGAAACCGAAGATCTCAGAGAAAACCCACGCAGGTCACGGGGAGAACGTACAAACTCCGTACAGACGGCGCCCGTAGTCAGGATCGAACCTGAGTCTCCGGCGCTGCATTCGCTGTAAGGCAGCAACTCTACAGCTGCGCCACCGGGCCAAATGCTCTGTTTGTCTTTGGTCAGGAGGGAGAGGTAAATCAGCCGTGATTGAACGGCGGAGAGGACCTGATGGGCCGAATGGCCTCATTTTACTCCTATCACTGTTGACTGCAAAAAGTAACAATTCGTAAATAAAAGTTAATTGGTGAATCTAACTACACGAAAACTAGCTCCGTTCCCATTAGTAGACTTTAATCAAACTTTTTTTTAAAAAAAACAGTTCCACTTACAAGTACTGAAGTAATTTAGAAGAGACATGTAAAACCTTCTAACGACCGCGCTCAAAAAGGCGATTCGCCAGGGAAAGAACTTCAGCTAAATGAAAAATTATACTGCTCCCAATGTGATTAGAATGATTAAAATGATTAATAAGCAATGACTTTAAAATTGGCAAACTTTAATTATCTGATGACAACTAGGTCAATTCTGATTTCCCTTACGCGGTCTACAAACACGTTTTTCTTTCAAGATGATATGGGCGCTGACGAAGTTGTGAGGTACCCCCCTTTGTTCTCCCCCTAACCCCAACCTTCACCCCTCCCCCACCCACCCCACGTCGGGTCCTCGTTGCTCTTCCCCCGCCCCCTTTGTCCCTTTCCGCACTTCCACACAGTCCGTTTTCGTCCGTCGGTCGGCGCCATGATTGACCGCCGTGCCCACCACCCCCCGCTAACGCCCCTCTGGCCGAGTCCTCTCCAGACTCCTCAACGGGTCGGGCAGCATCTCTGGAGAGAAGGAATGGGTGACGTTTCGGGTCGAGACCGCGGCGAGCAGGCACCGACCTCACCCACGGGCTCCAGGAACCCCGCGGGGGCTCTGGTCCCCGCCGAGCCCACGGCCTGCGGGGAGGGAATCTGCCGGGAAAGACGATTGCAGACTAGCGAGACCACGTCGCGGATTACATCGCCGTGACCGAACGTAGACTGTGGGCGATCGTTTCGCTGAACACCTTCGGTCAGTTCACCTGAACCTACCTGATCTCCCGGTTGCTAAAGCCTTTAATTCTCCTTCCCATTCCCACACTGGCCTTTCTGTCCTGGGCCTCCTCCACCTGTCAGAGTCAGGCCGAATGCAAATTGGGGGAACAGTACCTCATATTTCGCTTGGGCAGCTTACACCCCAGCGGTATGAACAATGACTTCTCTAACTTCAAATAACCCCGGCATTAATCCCTCTCTCTCCATCACTCCCCCATTCAAGTCGCACCAGCTTCTCGTTCTCACATAGCAAACAGCTAACAATAACAATAGACAATAGGTGCAGGAGGAGGCCATTCGGTCCTTCGAGCCAGCACCGCCATTCACCGTGATCACGGATGATCATCCACAATCAGTACCCCGTTCCTGCCTTCTCCCCATACCCCCTGACTCCGCTATCATTAAGAGCTCTATCTAGCTCCCTCTTGAAAGCATCCAGGGAATTGGCCTCCACTACCTTCTGAGGCAGGGAATTCCACAGCTTCACAACTCACTGAGTGAAAAAGTTTTTCCTCATCTCCGATCTAAATGGCCTACCCCTTATTATTGAACTGTGGCCCCTGGTTCGGGACTCCCCCAACATGTTTCCTGCCTCTAGCATGTCCAATCCCTCACTAATCTTATATATTTCAATAAGATCCCCTCTCATCCTTCTAAATTCCAGAGTAATATAAGCCTAGTCACTCCAGTCTTTCAAGAATGGCAATGTTTCCTTTATCATCGTTACTCTTTTACGTATCTTTCATTCATTTGTTCTATATCTCTCTACATCGCCGTCTATATCTCTCGTTTCTCGTTCCCCGACTCTGAGTCTGAAGCAGGGCCTCGACCCGAAACGTACCCGTTCCTTCTCTCCAGAGATGCTGCCCGACCCGCTGAGTGACAATAGACAATAGACAATAGACAATAGGTGCAGGAGTAGGCCATTCAGCCCTTTGAGCCAGCACTGCTATTCAATGCGATCATGGCTGGTCACTCTCAATCAGTACCCCGTTCCTGCCTTCTCCCCATACCCCCTGACTCTGCTACCCTTAAGATCTCTATCTAGCTCTCTCTTGAATGCATTCAGAGTATTGGCCTCGACTGCCTTCTGAGGCAGAGAATTCCACACCTTCACCACTCTCTGACTGAAAAAGTTCTTCCTCATCTCCGTTCTAAATGGCCTACCCCTTATTCTTAAACTGTGGCCCCTTGTTCTGGACTCCCCCAACATTGGGAACATGTTTCCTGCCTCTAATGTGTCCAATCCCCTTAATTATCTTATATGTTTCAATAAGATCCCCCCTCATCCTTCTAAATTCCAGTGTATACAAGCCTAATTGTTCCAGCCTTTCAACATACGACAGTCCCGCCATTCCGGGAATTAACCTAGTGAACCTACGCTGCACGCCCTCAATAGCAAGAATATCCTTCCTCAAATGTGGAGACCAAAACTGCACACAGTACTCCAGGTGCGGTCTCACCAGGGCCCGGTACAACTGCACACAGTACTCCAGGTGCGATCTCACCAGGGCCCTGTACAACTGCACACAGTACTCCAGGTGCGATCTCACTAGGGCCCGGTACAACTGTAGAAGGACCCAGCACTTTGTGTCTATCTGCAGATGAGCATCATTGGATCCATTGGTTATAATGAGATTTTTAAAAATTATTGACTATTTATTCACTCACAGGTTGCAGGTATTGCTGGCAGTGTATAAATGTATTGACAACTGTCCAATAGGTCATGAATTGAGTAGGCCGTTAAAAGTCGATCACATTGATGGGTTTGGAATCAATATGACGCAGGTAACATAAGGAAAGCAGATTTCCTTTCTTTGAATTGAAACGCTGAGGCTCTACAAGGCGCTGGTCGGGCAACATCTGGAGTACTGTGAGCAATTTTGGGTCCCATATCTGAGGAAGGACTTGCTGGCCCTGGAGAGGGTCCAGAGAAGGTTTTACAAGAACGATCCCAGGAATGAGTGGGTTAACCCATGATGAGCATTGGACAGCACTGGGCCTGTACTCGCTGGAGTTTAGAAGAATGAGGGGGGAACCTCATTGAAACATACAGAATAGTGAATGGCCTGGATAGAGTGGATGTGGAGAGGATGTTTCCACTAGTGGGAGAGTTTAGGACTAGAGGTCACAGCCTCAGAATTAAAGGCCTTTTTTTTTAGAAGGAGATAAGGAGAAATTTCTTTGGTCAGAGGGTGGTGAATCTGTGGAATTCTTTGCCCCAATTCTTTGCTGTGGAGGCCAAATCAGTGGATATCTTTAAGGCGGAGATAGGTAGATAGATAGATTTTGGTTAGTGAGGATGACGGAGGTAATGGGGAGAAGGCAGGAGAATGGGGTTAAGGAGGGAGCGATAGATCAGCCATGATTGAATGGCGGAGTAGACTTGATGGGCCGAATGGTCTCATTTAATTCTACTCCTATCACTTATGACCTTTATACATGAATTCTTACCTCAGAAACTGATGTAAAATACCAGGCGATGTGGACGCTGTTTTTTGGCTACTTTTCACTTTCATAAACAATAGGTTCAGGAGTAGGCCATTCGGCCCTTCGAGCCAGCACCGCCATTCAATGTGATCATGGCTGATCATTCTCAATCAGTACCCCGTTCCTGCCTTCTCCCCATACCCCCTGACTCCGCTATCCTTAAGAGCTCTATCTAGCTCTCTCTTGAATGCATTCAGAGAATTGGCCTCCACTGCCATCTGAGGCAGAGAATTCCACACCTTCACCACTCTCTGACTGAAAAAGTTCTTCCTCATCTCCGTTCTAAATGGCCTACCCCTTATTCTTAAACTGTGGCCCCTTGTTCTGGACTCCCCCAACATTGGGAACATGTTTCCTGCCTCTAACGTGTCCAACCCCTTAATAATCTTATACGTTTCGATAAGATCTCCTCTCATCCTTCTAAATTCCAGTGTATTCCTTCATCTCTCCGTTCTTCTCACTCTTAGTCCTGAGAGGGAACATTCATCCGAGCGAGCAAAGAACAGCAACTCCACATCAATAAATCATCCGGGCCTAAAAGTGTCACTTGGCCTTGTATTTTAAAAGGGTTGTAAATATCTAATTGTGTTACCTTCCCCCCTTTTTTAATTGAAAAAGCTTTATCTTTATATAAAAGCTTTTACACGTTCAGGATGCCCCAAGGCATTTTACAATCAAGGACGTCACAGAGGGCAGCACGGTGGCGCAGCGGTAGAGTTGCTGCCCTACTGCACCAGACATCCGGGCTCAATCCCAACTATGGGTGCTGTCTGTGCGGAGTTTGCAGGTTCATCACGGGGATTTTCTCCCGGTTTTCCGGTTTCCTCCCACATTCCACAGACGTTGCGGATTTGTACGTTAATTGGTCTCTGTGAAATTGTTCCCGGAATGTAGAATAGAAACATAGAAACATAGAAAATAGGTGCAGGAGTAGGCCATTCGGCCCTTCGAGCCTGCACCGCCATTCAATATGATCATGGCTGATCATCCAACTCAGTATCCTGTATCTGCCTTCTCTCCATACCCCTGATCCCTTTAGCCACAATGGCCACATCTAACTCCCTCTTAAATATAGCCAATGAACTGGCCTCAACTACCTTCTGTGGCAGAGAATTCCACAGATTCACCACTCTCTGTGTGAAAAAAAACGTTCTCATCTCGGTCCTAAAAGACTTCCCCCTTATCCTTAAACTGTGACCCCTTGTTCTGGACTTCCCCAACATCGGGAACAATCTTCCTGCATCTGGCCTGTCCAACCCCTTAAGAATTTTGTAAGTTTCTATAAGATCCCCCCTCAATCTTCTAAATTCCAGCGAGTACAAGCCGAGTCTATCCAGTCTTTCTTCATATGAAAGTCCTGCCATCCCAGGAATCAATCTGGTGAACCTTCTCTGTACTCCCTAGTACAGCAGTGTCCAGCAGTAGTAGAAGCAGTGTACAGGGAGCACTGTTGGTCAGCACGCACTCGATGGGCCGAAGGGCCTGTTTCCGCCCTGCATCTCTAAACTAAACTAAACTAAATTAAACTAAACGAGCAGGAAATTAACTGCAGATGATGCTGGTTCAAATCGAAGGCAGACACAAAATGCTGGAGTAACTCAGCAGGTCAGGCAGCATCTCGGGAGAGAAGGAATGGGTGACGTTTCGGGTCGAGACCCTTCTTCAGACTGTTGTCAGGGGAGGGGGCGGGACAAAGATACGATGTGGTCGGAGACAGGAAGACTAGTGGGAGAACTGGGAAGGGGAATGGAGAGAGGGGGAAAGCAGGGACTATCTGAAATTAGAGAAGTCAATGTTCGTACCGCTGGGGTGTAAGCTGCCCAAGCGAAATATGAGGTGCTGTTCCTCCAATTTGCGCTGGGCCTCACTCTGACAATGGAGGAGGCCCAGGACAGAAAGGTCAGACTGGGAGTGGGAGGGGGAGTTGAAGTGCTGAGCCACCGGGAGATCAGGTTGGTTAAGGCGGACTGAGCGAAGGTGGTTAAGGCGGACTGAGCGAAGGCTATCGCTGTGAAAGAGATGGGCAAAACCCTGACACAGGACTTCACGGAGGTTGAAGGAGAATTCAGGGCGAGATAAAACAGGAGGTAATATGTGTACATTGCTAAGCTTTAATACTTGAAGATGCAGGAAGGGGGTGATAGGAGGGTGAGGGAAGGCAGGGAAGAAACAATGAATATTCTCATTGTTTACATCCACACTGGATTGGAGTTTGTGATCCATAATTGCCAACAATCCTCTTTTTAAGCCCAAATCTCCCTCAGTTTTTATCATTTGCAGTTTAGTTTATTGTCATGTGTACCGAGGTACAGTGAAAAGCTTTTGCTGCGTGCTAACCAGCCAGTGGAAAGACAATACGTGATTACAATCGATCGATTTACAGCGTTTAGATACACGATAAGGGAATAAAACTTTTAGCGCAAGGTAAAGCCAGCGAAGTCCGATCAATGATAGTCCGAAGGTCTCCAAAGAGGTGCCTGGTAGTTCAGCACTGCTCTCTGGTTGTGGTGGGATGATTCATAGAAACATAGAAACGTAGACAATAGGTGCAGGAGGAGGCCATTCGGCCCTTCGAGCCAGCACCACTATTCAATGAGATCATGGCTGATCATTTTTCAATCAGTACCCCGTTCCTGCCTTCTCCCCATACACCCTGACTCCGCTATCCTTAAGAGTTCTATGTAGCTCTCTCTTGAATGCATTCAGAGAATTGGCCCCCACTGCCTTCTGTGGCAGAGAATTCCACAAATTCATAACATCTCAGTCCTAAATCGCCCACCCCTTATTCTTAAACTGTGGCCCCTTGTTCTGGACTCCCCCAACATCGGGAACATTCTTCCTGCATCTAGCCTTGTCCAATCCCTTAAGAATTGTATATGTTTTTAATATCTTATATATGAGGTCCCCTCTCATCCTTCTAAATTCCAGTGAATACAAGCCCATCCGACCCATTCTTTCGTCATGTGTCAGTTCCGGGAATTAACCTGGTGAACCTACGCTGCGCTCCCTCAATAGCAAGAATGTCCTTCCTCAGATTAAATCAGGAGACCAAAACTGTATTCAGTTGCCTGGTTACAACTGCACAGACTGACAAGGGCTGCACATGCTGGCTTGTCACAGCCTGGCGATGGGCGTGCAAGGGGAACTGAGCTGTGGCCAGCATGCTGCTTGGACCTCTTGTCCAGCGTTACACTACCAGCAATGAAGAAGGCAAAAGGCAAAAAGTCTGAAGAAGGATCCCAACCAGACATTTGTCCCTTTTTCTCCAGAGATGCTGCCTGACCCGCTGAGTTACTCCAGCACTCTGTGAAACGTCACCTATCCACGTTCTCCAGAGATGCTGCCTGACCCGCTGAGTTACTCCAGCACTCTGTGAAACGTCACCTATCCGTGTTCTCCAGAGATGCTGTCCGACCCGCTGAGTTACTCCAGCATTTTGCGTCTACCCACGAAGGCAAAAGGTGTGTTAACAATTATAAGGTCGCAAGGTCATAAGTAATAGGAGCAGAATTAGACCATTCGGCCCATCAATCTACTCCGCCATTCAATCATGGCACAGCTTCAATTACTCGTGCACCTATTGTCTATTGTCTGATCCATCTCTCCCTCCTAACAACATTCTCAATAGCCAATAGAAAATAGACAATAGGTGCAGGAGGAGGCCATCCGGCCCTTCGAGCCAGCACCACCATTCACTGTGATCATGGCTGATCATCCACAATCAGTACCCCGTTCCTGCCTTCTCCCCATACCCCCTGACTCCGCTATTCTTAAGAGCTCTATCTAGCTCTCTCTTGAATGCATTCAGACAATTGGCCTGCACTGCCTTCTGAGGCAGAGAATTCCACAGATTCACAACTCTCTGACTGAAAAAGTTTTTCCTCATCTCCGTTCTAAATGGCCTACCCCTTATTCTTAAACTGTGGCCCCTGGTTCTGGACTCCCCCAACATTGGGAACATGTTTCCTGCTTCTAACGTGTCCAACCCCTTAATAATCTTATATGTTTCGATAAGATCCCCTCTCATCCTTCTAAATTCCAGTGTATACAAGCCTAGTCGCTCCAGTCTTTCAACATATGACAGTCCCGCCATTTCGGGAATTAACCTAGTAAACCTACGCTGCACGCCCTCAATAGCATCTATTGATCTATCTCTCCCTCCTAACCCCATTCTCCTGCCTTCTCCCCGTAATCCCTGACACCCGCACTGATCAAGAATCTATCTAACTGCCTTAAAAATATCCACTGACTTGGCCTCCACAGCCCTCTGAGTAAAGAAATTCCTCCTCATCTCCTTCCTGAAGGAACGTCCTTTAATTCTGAGGCTGTGACCTCTGGTCCCAGACTCTCCCACCAGTGGAAACATCCTCTCCACATCCACTCTATCCAAGCCTTTCAATGTTCGGTAAGTTTCAATGAGGTCCCCCCTCATTCTTCTAAACTCCAGCGAGTACAGGCCCAGTGCCAACAAACGCTCATCATAGATTAACCCAGTCATTCCTGGGATCGTTCTTATAAACCTCCTCTGGATCCTCTCCAGAGCCAGCACGTCCTTCCTCAGATATGGGGCCCAAGATTGCTCTTGCTCACAAAATGCAGGAGAACTTGAGTAGAAGAATGGAGAGGTTGTTCCCCAGTTCTATAGAACATCAATAGGACCACAGCTGGAATATTATGTACAGGTCTGGTCTGCCTGCCTAAGGAAGCATGCACTTGCAATAGAGGGAATGCAATGAAGCTTCACAAGGTTGTTTACTGGGCTGATGGGCTTGCCATGTGAAGAGAGATTAAGCAGTCCACGCTGACTTTTGGAAATATGAAAGATAATCTCTTGCAAACAGAAAATTCTGAGTGTAGATGTTAGGATGATATTTCTCTGAGAGAAGGCCGCGGAAACAATCAACAAGCTCATGAGGAAGGCTGGGGGCGGAGTTGGAGTTGGATTCATGGGGAGGTGGGTCTTGGAGGGGAGGGATGCTCCTCAAACTGCAGAGCATCCTAGACAATACAGCTCACCCCCTCCGTGACACACTGGTCAACCTGAGGAGCACCTTCAGCAACAGACTGGTCCCACCAAGATGCAGCACAGAACGAACGCCACAGGAGATCCTTCTTCCCTGTGGCTATCAAACTGTACAACTCCTCCCCCTTCTGTCGTGGGGTAGACTGAGACTGAGACTGACTACCTTCTCCACCTTCCCCCCCCCCCCCCCCATCTCCCCAATCTTTGCCCATCCCCATCCTGCACTCTCCACTCGTCACTTTAGTTTCATGTTTCGTGTATCGTGTTGTGTTTTATGATGTCGGCAGATCAAGTTCCCTCCTGGGATAAATGAAGTTCTATCGTATCATATTGTATTGTACTGTACTGTACTGTACTGTACTGTACTGTACTGTACTGTACTGTACTGTACTGTACTGTACTGTACTGTACTGTACTGTACTGTACTGTACTGTATTGTACTGTACTGTATTGTATTGTATTGTATCATATCATATTGCACTGTATTGTACTGTATTGTATCGTATTGTATTGTATCATATCATATTGTACTGTACTGTACTGTACTGTATTGTATTGTACTGTATTGTACTGTATTGTACTGTATTGTACTGTACTGTATTGTACTGTACTGTATTGTATCGTATTGTATTGTATCATATCATATCATATTGTATTGTACTGTACTGTACTGTATTGTATCGCATTGTATTGTACTGTACTGTATTGTATCGTATTGTATTGTATCATATCATATCATATCATATTGTACTGTACTGTATTGTATTGTATTGTATTGTATTGTATTGTACTGTATTGTATTGTATTGTACTGTATTGTATTGTATCGCATTGTATTGTATCATATCATATTGTACTGTACTGTATTGTATTGTATTGTACTGTACTGTATTGTATTGTATTGTATTGTATTGTACTGTACTGTATTGTATTGTATTGTATTGTATTGTACTGTACTGTATTGTATTGTACTGTATTGTATTGTACTGTACTGTATTGTATTGTATTGTATTGTACTGTATTGTATTGTATTGTATTGTATTGTACTGTATTGTATTGTATTGTATTGTATTGTATTGTACTGTATTGTATTGTATTGTATTGTACTGTACTGTATTGTATTGTATTGTATTGTATTGTATTGTATTGTATTGTATTGTACTGTATTGTATTGTATTGTATTGTATTGTATTGTACTGTATTGTATTGTATTGTATTGTATTGTACTGTATTGTACTGTATTGTATTGTACTGTACTGTATTGTATTATATTGTATTGTATTGTATTGTATTGTACTGTATTGTACTGTATTGTATTGTACTGTACTGTATTGTATTGTATTGTACTGTATTGTATTGTATTGTATTGTACTGTATTGTATTGTATTGTACTGTATTGTACTGTATTGTACAGTATTGTATTGTATTGTATTGTACTGTATTGTACTGTATTGTACTGTATTGTATTGTATTGTACTGTACTGTATTGTATTGTATTGTATTGTATTGTATTGTACTGTATTGTACTGTATTGTATTGTACTGTACTGTATTGTATTGTATTGTACTGTATTGTATTGTATTGTACTGTATTGTATTGTATTGTATTGTACTGTACTGTATTGTATTGTATTGTACTGTATTGTATTGTATTGTACTGTATTGTATTGTATTGTACTGTACTGTATTGTATTGTATTGTACTGTATTGTATTGTATTGTACTGTATTGTACTGTATTGTATTGTATTGTATTGTACTGTACTGTATTGTATTGTACTGTATTGTATTGTATTGTACTGTACTGTACTGTACTGTATTGTATTGTATTGTACTGTATTGTATTGTATTGTATTGTATTGTACTGTATTGTACTGTATTGTATTGTACTGTACTGTACTGTATTGTATTGTATTGTACTGTATTGTATTGTATTGTACTGTATTGTACTGTATTGTATTGTATTGTATTGTACTGTACTGTATTGTATTGTACTGTATTGTATTGTATTGTACTGTATTGTATTGTACTGTACTGTATTGTATTGTATTGTACTGTATTGTATTGTACTGTACTGTATTGTACTGTATTGTATTGTATTGTACTGTATTGTATTGTACTGTATTGTACTGTATTGTATTGTACTGTATTGTATTGTACTGTATTGTACTGTATTGTATTGTATTGTATTGTACTGTATTGTACTGTATTGTACTGTATTGTATTGTACTGTACTGTATTGTACTGTATTGTATTGTACTGTACTGTATTGTATTGTATTGTACTGTATTGTACTGTACTGTATTGTACTGTATTGTATTGTATTGTATTGTATTGTACTGTATTGTACTGTATTGTATTGTAATGTACTGTATTGTACTGTATTGTACTGTACTGTATTGTATTGTATTGTACTGTATTGTATTGTAATGTACTGTATTGTATTGTACTGTATTGTACTGTACTGTATTGTATTGTATTGTACTGTATTGTATTGTACTGTACTGTATTGTATTGTATTGTACTGTATTGTACTGTACTGTATTGTATTGTATTGTACTGTATTGTATTGTAATGTACTGTATTGTATTGTACTGTATTGTATTGTATTGTACTGCATTGTATTGTATTGTACTGTATTGTATTGTATTGTACTGCATTGTACTGTATTGTACTGTATTGTATTGTATTGTACTGCATTGTATTGTATTGTACTGCATTGTATTGTATTGTACTGTATTGTATTGTACTGTATTGTACTGTATTGTACTGTATTGTATTGTACTGTATTGTACTGTATTGTATTGTATTGTATTGTATTGTATTGTATTGTATTGTACTGCATTGTATTGTATTGTACTGCATTGTATTGTATTGTACTGTATTGTATTGTACTGTATTGTACTGTATTGTATTGTATTGTATTGTATTGTACTGTATTGTATTGTATTTTATTGTACTGTATTGTATTGTACTGTATTGTATTGTATTGTATTGTGTTGTATTGTATTGTATTGCATTGTATTGTACTGTATTGTACAGTATTGTATTGTATTGTATTGTATTATATTGTATCGTATTGTACTGTATTGTATTGTGTTGCACAGTACTGTATTGTATCGTATTGTATTGTACTGTAATGTATTCTACTGTATTGTGTTGTACTGTACTGTACTGTATTGTAATGTACTGTATTGTACTGTATTGTGTTGTAATGTATTGTACTGTGCTGTACTGTACTGTACTGTAATGTACTGTACTGTACTGTACTGTACTGTACTGTACTGTACTGTATTGTACTGTATTGTATTGTATTGTGTTGTATTGTACTGTATTGTATTGTACTGTATTGTATTGTGTTGTGTTGTATTGTATTGCATTGTATTGTACTGTATTGTATTGTATTGTATTGTATTGTATTGTATTATATTGTATCGTATTGTACTGTATTGTATCGTATTGTATTGTACTGTAATGTATTCTACTGTATTGTGTTGTACTGTACTGTACTGTATTGTGTTGTACTGTATTGTGTTGTACTGTATTGTACTGTACTGTACTGTATTGTACTGTATTATATTGTACTGTATTGTACTGTATTGTACTGTATTGTACTGTACTGTATTGTACTGTACTGTATTGTACTGTATTGTACTGTACTGTATTGTGTTGTACTGTACTGTACTGTACTGTACTGTATTGTACTGTATTGTATTGTACTCTATTGTATTGTATTGTATTGTATTGTATTGTATTGTACTTTACTGTACTGTACTGTACTGTATTGTATTGTGTTGTATTGTATTGTGTTGTATTGTATTGTATTGTATTGTACTGTATTGTACTGTATTGTACTGTATTGTACTGTACTGAATTGTACTGTATTGTACTGTACTGTATTGTGTTGTACTGTATTGTACTGTATTGTACTGTACTGTATTGTATTGTGTTGTATTGTACTGTATTGTGTTGTATTGTATTGTACTGTACTGTACTGTATTGTGTTGTACTGTATTGTACTGTATTGTACTGTACTGTATTGTATTGTATTGTGTTGTATTGTACTGTATTGTGTTGTACTGTATTGTACTGTATTGTACTGTACTGTATTGTATTGTGTTGTATTGTACTGTATTGTGTTGTATTGTATTGTACTGTATTGTACTGTACTGTATTGTATTGTGTTGTATTGTATTGTATTATGTTGTATTGTATTGTATTGTATTGTACTGTACTGTACTGTATTGTATTGTGTTGTATTGTATTGTATTGTGTTGTATTGTATTGTATTGTATTGTATTGTATTGTACTGTACTGTATTGTATTGTGTTGTATTGTATTGTATTGTGTTGTATTGTATTGTATTGTATTGTATTGTACTGTACTGTATTGTATTGTATTGTATTGTACTGTACTGTACTGTATTGTATTGTATTGTGTTGTATTGTACTGTATTGTGTTGTACTGTATTGTACTGTATTGTACTGTACTGTATTGTATTGTGTTGTATTGTACTGTATTGTGTTGTATTGTATTGTACTGTATTGTACTGTACTGTATTGTATTGTGTTGTATTGTATTGTATTATGTTGTATTGTATTGTATTGTATTGTACTGTACTGTACTGTATTGTATTGTGTTGTATTGTATTGTATTGTGTTGTATTGTATTGTATTGTATTGTATTGTATTGTACTGTACTGTATTGTATTGTGTTGTATTGTATTGTATTGTGTTGTATTGTATTGTATTGTATTGTATTGTATTGTACTGTACTGTATTGTACTCTATTGTATTGTATTGTGTTGTACTGTATTGTATTGTATTGTATTGTATTGTATTGTATTGTACTGTATTGTACTGTATTGTATTGTACTGTATTGTATTGTATTGTATTGTACTGTATTGTATTGTACTGTATTGTACTGTATTGTATTGTATTGTACTGTATTGTACTGTATTGTATTGTATTGTATTGTATTGTATTGTACTGTATTGTACTGTATTGTATTGTACTGTATTGTATCGTATTGTATTGTACTGTATTGAACTGTACTGTATTGTATTGTATTGTATTGTACTGTATTGTACTGTACTGTATTGTATTGTACTGTACTGTATTGTATTGTATTGTATTGTATTGTATTGTACTGTACTGTACTGTATTGTGTTGTATTGTATTGTATTGTATTGTATTGTACTGTATTGTACCGTATTGTACTGTATTGTATTGTATTGTACTGTATTGTATTGTATTGTACTGTATTGTATTGTATTGTACTGTATTGTATTGTATTGTACTGTATTGTATTGTATTGTACTGTATTGTATTGTACTGTACTGTACTGTACTGTATTGTGTTGTATTGTATTGTATTGTATTGTATTGTACTGTATTGTACCGTATTGTACTGTATTGTATTGTATTGTACTGTATTGTGTTGTACTGTACTGTACTGTACTGTACTGTACTGTACTGTACTGTAATGTATTGTATTGTATTGTATTGTATTGTATTGTATTGTACTGTACTGTACTGTATTGTACTGTATTGTATTGTATTGTATTGTACTGTACTGTACTGTACTGTATTGTATTGTATTGTATTGTATTGAATTGTATTGTACTGCACTGTACTGTATTGTGTTGTATTGTATTGTATTTTATTGTATTGTACTGTACTGTATTGTACTGTACTGTACTGTACTGTACTGTACTGTACTGTATTGTACTGTATTGTATTGTACTGTACTGTACTGTATTGTATTGTATTGTACTGTATTGTATTGTATTGTACTGTATTGTATTGTATTGTACTGTATTGTACTGTACTGTATTGTACTGTACTGTATTGTACTGTACTGTATTGTACTGTACTGTATTGTATTGTATTGTACTGTATTGTACTGTACTGTATTGTACTGTACTGTATTGTACTGTACTGTATTGTACTGTACTGTATTGTATTGTATCATATTGTATTGTACTGTACTGTATTGTATTGTATTGTATTGTACTGTACTGTATTGTATTGTACTGTATTGTACTGTATTGTATTGTATTGTACTGTATTGTACTGTATTGTATTGTATTGTATTGTATTGTATTGTACTGTATTGTACTGTATTGTATTGTACTGTATTGTATCGTATTGTATTGTACTGTATTGAACTGTACTGTATTGTATTGTATTGTATTGTACTGTATTGTACTGTACTGTATTGTATTGTACTGTACTGTATTGTATTGTATTGTATTGTATTGTATTGTACTGTACTGTATTGTATTGTACTGTACTGTACTGTACTGTACTGTATTGTGTTGTATTGTATTGTATTGTATTGTATTGTACTGTATTGTACCGTATTGTACTGTATTGTATTGTATTGTACTGTATTGTGTTGTACTGTACTGTACTGTACTGTACTGTACTGTACTGTACTGTACTGTATTGTACTGTATTGTATTGTACTGTACTGTACTGTATTGTATTGTATTGTACTGTATTGTATTGTATTGTACTGTATTGTATTGTATTGTACTGTATTGTACTGTACTGTATTGTACTGTACTGTATTGTACTGTACTGTATTGTACTGTACTGTATTGTATTGTATTGTACTGTATTGTACTGTACTGTATTGTACTGTACTGTATTGTACTGTACTGTATTGTACTGTACTGTATTGTATTGTATTGTACTGTATTGTACTGTACTGTATTGTATTGTATTGTGTTGTATTGTATTGTATTGTATTGTATTGTATTGTATTGTATTGTATTGTATTGTGTTGTACTGTATTGAACTGTACTGTATTGTATTGTATTGTATTGTACTGTATTGTACTGTACTGTATTGTATTGTACTGTACTGTACTGTACTGTATTGTATTGTATTGTACTGTATTGTATTGTATTGTACTATATTGTACTGTATTGTATTGTATTGTATTGTACTGTACTGTATTGTATTGTACTGTATTGTATTGTATTGTACTGTACTGTATTGTACTGTATTGTATTGTATTGTATTGTATTGTACTATATTGTACTGTATTGTATTGTATTGTATTGTACTGTACTGTATTGAACTGTACTGTATTGTATTGTATTGTATTGTACTGTATTGTACTGTACTGTATTGTATTGTACTGTACTGTACTGTACTGTACTGTATTGTATTGTACTGTATTGTATTGTATTGTATTGTATTGTATTGTATTGTATTGTATTGTACTGTATTGTATTGTATTGTATTGTATTGTATTGTATTGTATTGTACTGTACTGTATTGTATTGTATTGTATTGTATTGTATTGTATTGTATTGTACTGTATTGTATTGTATTGTATTGTATTGTATTGTACTGTATTGTATTGTATTGTATTGTACTGTACTGTATTGTATTGTATTGTATTGTATTGTACTGTATTGTACAGTATTGTATTGTACTGTACTGTATTGTATTATATTGTATTGTATTGTATTGTATTGTACTGTATTGTACTGTATTGTATTGTACTGTACTGTATTGTATTGTATTGTACTGTATTGTATTGTATTGTATTGTACTGTATTGTATTGTATTGTACTGTATTGTACTGTATTGTACTGTATTGTATTGTATTGTATTGTACTGTATTGTACTGTATTGTACTGTATTGTATTGTATTGTACTGTACTGTATTGTATTGTATTGTATTGTATTGTATTGTACTGTATTGTACTGTATTGTATTGTATTGTACTGTACTGTATTGTACTGTATTGTACTGTATTGTACTGTATTGTATTGTATTGTACTGTACTGTATTGTATTGTATTGTATTGTATTGTATTGTACTGTATTGTACTGTATTGTACTGTACTGTATTGTATTGTATTGTATTGTACTGTACTGTATTGTATTGTATTGTACTGTATTGTATTGTATTGTACTGTATTGTATTGTATTGTACTGTACTGTATTGTATTGTATTGTACTGTATTGTATTGTATTGTACTGTATTGTACTGTATTGTATTGTATTGTATTGTACTGTACTGTATTGTATTGTATTGTACTGTATTGTATTGTATTGTACTGTATTGTACTGTATTGTATTGTATTGTATTGTACTGTATTGTATTGTATTGTATTGTATTGTACTGTACTGTATTGTATTGTATTGTATTGTACTGTATTGTACTGTATTGTATTGTACTGTACTGTACTGTATTGTATTGTACTGTACTGTATTGTATTGTATTGTATTGTATTGTATTGTACTGTATTGTACTGTACTGTATTGTATTGTATTGTACTGTATTGTATTGTATTGTATTGTATTGTACTGTATTGTATTGTACTGTACTGTATTGTATTGTATTGTACTGTATTGTATTGTACTGTATTGTATTGTACTGTACTGTATTGTATTGTATTGTATTGTATTGTATTGTACTGTATTGTATTGTACTGTACTGTATTGTATTGTATTGTACTGTATTGTATTGTACTGTATTGTACTGTACTGTATTGTATTGTATTGTATTGTACTGTATTGTACTGTATTGTATTGTATTGTATTGTACTGTACTGTATTGTATTGTACTGTACTGTATTGTATTGTATTGTACTGTATTGTATTGTACTGTATTGTACTGTACTGTATTGTATTGTATTGTATTGTACTGTATTGTACTGTATTGTATTGTATTGTATTGTACTGTACTGTATTGTATTGTATTGTACTGTATTGTATTGTATTGTACTGTATTGTATTGTACTGTACTGTATTGTATTGTATTGTACTGTATTGTATTGTACTGTACTGTATTGTACTGTATTGTATTGTATTGTACTGTATTGTATTGTACTGTATTGTACTGTATTGTATTGTACTGTATTGTATTGTACTGTATTGTACTGTATTGTATTGTATTGTATTGTACTGTATTGTACTGTATTGTACTGTATTGTATTGTACTGTACTGTATTGTACTGTATTGTATTGTACTGTACTGTATTGTATTGTATTGTACTGTATTGTACTGTACTGTATTGTACTGTATTGTACTGTACTGTATTGTACTGTATTGTACTGTATTGTACTGTATTGTACTGTATTGTATTGTACTGTACTGTATTGTACTGTATTGTACTGTATTGTATTGTACTGTACTGTATTGTACTGTATTGTACTGTATTGTATTGTATTGTATTGTACTGTATTGTATTGTACTGTATTGTATTGTATTGTACTGTATTGTATTGTATTGTACTGTATTGTATTGTACTGTATTGTATTGTATTGTACTGCATTGTATTGTATTGTACTGTATTGTATTGTATTGTACTGCATTGTACTGTATTGTACTGTATTGTATTGTATTGTACTGCATTGTATTGTATTGTACTGCATTGTATTGTATTGTACTGTATTGTATTGTACTGTATTGTACTGTATTGTACTGTATTGTATTGTACTGTATTGTACTGTATTGTATTGTATTGTATTGTATTGTATTGTATTGTATTGTACTGCATTGTATTGTATTGTACTGTATTGTATTGTATTGTACTGCATTGTATTGTATTGTACTGCATTGTATTGTACTGTATTGTACTGTATTGTACTGTATTGTATTGTACTGCATTGTATTGTATTGTACTGTATTGTATTGTACTGCATTGTATTGTATTGTACTGTATTGTATTGTATTGTACTGTATTGTATTGTATTTTATTGTACTGTATTGTATTGTACTGTATTGTATTGTATTGTATTGTATTGTATTGTACTGTATTGTATTGTATTTTATTGTACTGTATTGTATTGTACTGTATTGTATTGTATTGTATTGTATTGTATTATATTGTATCGTATTGTACTGTATTGTATCGTATTGTATTGTACTGTAATGTATTCTACTGTATTGCGTTGTACTGTACTGTACTGTATTGTGTTGTACTGTATTGTGTTGTACTGTATTGTACTGTACTGTACTGTATTGTACTGTATTATATTGTACTGTATTGTACTGTATTGTACTGTATTGTACTGTACTGTATTGTACTGTACTGTATTGTACTGTATTGTACTGTACTGTATTGTGTTGTACTGTACTGTACTGTACTGTACTGTACTGTATTGTACTGTATTGTATTGTACTGTATTGTATTGTATTGTATTGTATTGTATTGTACTTTACTGTACTGTATTGTATTGTATTGTATTGTACTGTACTGTACTGTATTGTATTGTATTGTATTGTATTGTACTGTATTGTACTGTATTGTATTGTATTGTGTTGTACTGTATTGTATTGTATTGTACTGTATTGTATTGTATTGTGTTGTACTGTATTGTATTGTATTGTATTGTATTGTATTGTATTGTATTGTACTGTATTGTACTGTATTGTATTGTATTGTATTGTATTGTATTGTGTTGTACTGTATTGTATTGTATTGTATTGTACTGTATTGTATTGTATTGTATTGTATTGTATTGTGTTGTACTGTATTGTACTGTATTGTACTGTATTGTATTGTATTGTGTTGTACTGTATTGTATTGTATTGTATTGTACTGTATTGTATTGTATTGTATTGTATTTTATTGTGTTGTACTGTATTGTATTGTATTGTATTGTATTGTATTGTATTGTACTGTATTGTACTGTATTGTATTGTATTGTGTTGTACTGTATTGTATTGTATTGTACTGTATTGTACTGTATTGTACTGTATTGTATTGTATTGTGTTGTACTGTATTGTATTGTATTGTATTGTATTGTATTGTGTTGTACTGTATTGTATTGTATTGTATTGTATTGTATTGTATTGTACTGTATTGTACTGTATTGTATTGTATTGTATTGTATTGTATTGTATTGTACTGTATTGTACTGTATTGTATTGTATTGTATTGTATTGTATTGTATTGTACTGTATTGTGCTGTATTGTACTGTATTGTATTGTATTGTACTGTATTGTACTGTATTGTATTGTATTGTATTGTATTGTATTGTACTGTATTGTACTGTATTGTATTGTATTGTATTGTATTGTATTGTATTGTACTGTATTGTACTGTATTGTACTGTATTGTATTGTACTGTATTGTATTGTATTGTATTGTATTGTACTGTATTGTACTGTATTGTATTGTATTGTATTGTATTGTATTGTACTGTATTGTACTGTATTGTATTGTACTGTATTGTATTGTATTGTATTGTATTGTATTGTATTGTATTGTATTGTACTGTATTGTACTGTATTGTATTGTATTGTATTGTACTGTATTGTACTGTATTGTATTGTATTGTACTGTATTGTACTGTATTGTATTGTATTGTATTGTATTGTATTGTACTGTATTGTACTGTATTGTATTGTACTGTATTGTATCGTATTGTATTGTACTGTATTGAACTGTACTGTATTGTATTGTATTGTATTGTATTGTACTGTATTGTACTGTACTGTATTGTATTGTACTGTACTGTACTGTATTGTATTGTATTGTATTGTATTGTATTGTACTGTACTGTATTGTATTGTACTGTACTGTACTGTACTGTACTGTATTGTGTTGTATTGTATTGTATTGTATTGTATTGTACTGTATTGTACCGTATTGTATTGTATTGTATTGTATTGTACTGTATTGTGTTGTACTGTACTGTACTGTACTGTACTGTACTGTACTGTACTGTACTGTAATGTATTGTATTGTATTGTATTGTATTGTATTGTATTGTACTGTACTGTACTGTATTGTACTGTATTGTATTGTATTGTATTGTACTGTACTGTACTGTATTGTATTGTATTGTATTGTATTGTATTGTATTGTATTGTACTGTACTGTACTGTATTGTGTTGTATTGTATTGTATTTTATTGTATTGTACTGTACTGTATTGTACTGTACTGTACTGTATTGTACTGTATTGTATTGTACTGTACTGTACTGTATTGTATTGTATTGTACTGTATTGTATTGTATTGTATTGTACTGTATTGTACTGTATTGTATTGTATTGTACTGTATTGTACTGTACTGTATTGTACTGTACTGTATTGTACTGTACTGTATTGTACTGTACTGTATTGTATTGTATTGTACTGTATTGTACTGTACTGTATTGTACTGTACTGTATTGTACTGTACTGTATTGTACTGTACTGTATTGTATTGTATTGTACTGTATTGTACTGTACTGTATTGTATTGTATTGTGTTGTATTGTATTGTATTGTATTGTATTGTATTGTGTTGTACTGTATTGAACTGTACTGTATTGTATTGTATTGTATTGTACTGTATTGTACTGTACTGTATTGTATTGTACTGTACTGTACTGTACTGTATTGTATTGTATTGTACTGTATTGTATTGTATTGTACTGTATTGTATTGTATTGTACTGTACTGTATTGTATTGTATTGTACTGTATTGTATTGTATTGTACTATATTGTACTGTATTGTATTGTATTGTATTGTACTGTACTGTATTGTACTGTATTGTATTGTATTGTATTGTATTGTACTATATTGTACTGTATTGTATTGTATTGTATTGTACTGTACTGTATTGAACTGTACTGTATTGTATTGTATTGTATTGTACTGTATTGTACTGTACTGTATTGTATTGTACTGTACTGTACTGTACTGTACTGTATTGTATTGTACTGTATTGTATTGTATTGTACTATATTGTACTGTATTGTATTGTATTGTATTGTACTGTATTGTATTGTATTGTACTGTATTGTATTGTACTGTACTGTATTGTATTGTATTGTACTGTATTGTATTGTACTGTACTGTATTGTACTGTATTGTATTGTATTGTACTGTATTGTATTGTACTGTATTGTACTGTATTGTATTGTACTGTATTGTATTGTACTGTATTGTACTGTATTGTATTGTATTGTATTGTACTGTATTGTACTGTATTGTACTGTATTGTATTGTACTGTACTGTATTGTACTGTATTGTATTGTATTGTATTGTATTGTACTGTACTGTATTGTACTGTATTGTACTGTATTGTACTGTATTGTATTGTACTGTATTGTACTGTATTGTATTGTATTGTATTGTACTGTATTGTATTGTATTGTATTGTATTGTATTGTATTGTACTGTATTGTACTGTATTGTACTGTATTGTATTGTACTGTACTGTATTGTACTGTATTGTACTGTATTGTATTGTACTGTACTGTATTGTACTGTATTGTACTGTATTGTGCTGTATTGTATTGTACTGTACTGTATTGTATTGTATTGTATTGTATTGTACTGTATTGTATTGTACTGTATTGTATTGTACTGTATTGTATTGTACTGTATTGTACTGTATTGTATTGTACTGTATTGTACTGTATTGTATTGTACTGTATTGTACTGTATTGTATTGTATTGTATTGTATTGTACTGTATTGTATTGTATTGTACTGTATTGTACTGTATTGTATTGTACTGTATTGTACTGTATTGTATTGTATTGTATTGTATTGTATTGTATTGTACTGTATTGTATTGTACTGTATTGTATCGTATTGTATTGTACTGTATTGAACTGTACTGTATTGTATTGTATTGTATTGTACTGTATTGTACTGTACTGTATTGTATTGTACTGTACTGTATTGTATTGTATTTTATTGTATTGTATTGTACTGTACTGTACTGTACTGTATTGTGTTGTATTGTATTGTATTGTATTGTATTGTACTGTATTGTACCGTATTGTACTGTATTGTATTGTATTGTACTGTATTGTGTTGTACTGTACTGTACTGTACTGTACTGTAATGTTTTGTATTGTACTGTACTGTATTGTATTGTATTGTATTGTATTGTATTGTACTGTACTGTACTGTATTGTGTTGTATTGTATTGTATTGTATTGTATTGTGTTGTATTGTATTGTATTGTATTGTACTGTACTGTACTGTATTGTGTTGTATTGTATTGTATTGTATTGTATTGTACTGTATTGTGTTGTACTGTACTGTACTGTACTGTACTGTAATGTTTTGTATTGTATTGTATTGTATTGTATTGTACTGTACTGTACTGTATTGTACTGTATTGTATTAATAATAATAATAATAATATATTTATTTTATATAGCGCCTTAACACATGCACAAAGCGCTTTACAAATACAATTAACATAGAAACATTGTATTGTATTGTATTGTATTGTATTGTATTGTATTGTACTGTACTGTACTGTATTGTGTTGTATTGTATTGTATTTTATTGTATGGTACTGTACTGTATTGTACTGTACTGTATTGTATTGTATTGTACTGTATTGTACTGTACTGTATTGTATTGTACTGTATTGTACTGTATTGTACTGTACTGTATTGTACTGTATTTTACTGTACTGTACTGTATTGTATTGTATTGTATTGTACTGTATTGTACTCTATTTTACTGTACTGTACTGTATTGTATTGTATTGTATTGTATTGTACTGTACTGTACTGTATTGTGTTGTATTGTATTGTATTGTATTGTATTGTGTTGTATTGTATTGTATTGTATTGTACTGTACTGTACTGTATTGTGTTGTATTGTATTGTATTGTATTGTATTGTACTGTATTGTGTTGTATTGTACTGTATTGTACTGTATTGTATTGTATTGTATTGTATTGTATTGTACTTTTCTGTACTGTACTGTACTGTATTGTATTGTGTTGTATTGTATTGTATTGTATTGTACTGTAGTGTACTGTATTGTACTGTATTGTATTGTACTGTATTGTATTGTATTGTATTGTACTTTACTGTACTGTACTGTATTGTATTGTATTGTGTTGTATTGTATTGTATTGTATTGTACTGTACTGTACTGTATTGTGTTGTATTGTATTGTATTGTACTGTACTGTACTGTACTGTATTGTGTTGTATTGTATTGTATTGTATTGTACTGTATTGTATTGTATTGTATTGTATTGTATTATGTTGTATTGTATTGTATTGTATTGTACTGTACTGTACTGTATTGTATTGTGTTGTATTGTATTGTATTGTGTTGTATTGTATTGTATTGTATTGTATTGTATTGTATTGTACTGTACTGTATTGTATTGTATTGTATTGTACTGTACTGTATTGTATTGTATTGTATTGTATTGTATTGTATTGTATTGTGTTGTATTGTATTGTATTGTATTGTATTGTATTGTATTGTACTGTACTGTATTGTGTTGTATTGTATTGTATTGTATTGTACTGTACTGTATTGTATTGTATTGTATTGTACTGTATTGTACTGTATTGTATTGTATTGTACTGTACTGTATTGTATTGTATTGTATTGTATTGTATTGTACTGTACTGTATTGTATTGTATTGTACTGTACTGTATTGTATTGTATTGTATTGTACTGTATTGTATTGTATTGTATTGTACTGTACTGTACTGTATTGTATTGTATTGTATTGTACTGTACTGTACTGTATTGTATTGTATTGTATTGTATTGTATTGTATTGTATTGTGTTGTATTGTATTGTATTGTACTGTACTGTACTGTATTGTGTTGTATTGTATTGTATTGTATTGTATTGTATTGTATTGTATTGTATTGTGTTGTATTGTATTGTATTGTATTGTATTGTATCATATTGTATTGTACTGTACTGTACTGTATTGTAATGTACTGTATTGTATTGTATTGTATTGTATTGTATTGTATTGTATTGTATCATATTGTATTGTACTGTACTGTATTGTATTGTATTGTATTGTACTGTATTGTATTGTATTGTACTGTATTGTACTGTATTGTATTGTATTGTATTGTACTGTATTGTATTGTATTGTACTGTATTGTACTGAATTGTACTGTATTGTACTGTATTGTATTGTACTGTATTGTACTGTATTGTATTGTACTGTATTGTATTGTATTGTATTGTATTGTACTGTATTGTATTGTATTGTACTGTATTGTACTGTATTGTATTGTACTGTATTGTACTGTATTGTACTGTATTGTATTGTACTGTATTGTACTGTATTGTATTGTACTGTATTGTACTGTATTGTATTGTATTGTATTGTATTGTATTGTATTGTACTGTATTGTATTGTACTGTATTGTATCGTATTGTATTGTACTGTATTGAACTGTACTGTATTGTATTGTATTGTATTGTACTGTATTGTACTGTACTGTATTGTATTGTACTGTACTGTATTGTATTGTATTGTATTGTATTGTATTGTACTGTACTGTACTGTACTGTATTGTGTTGTATTGTATTGTATTGTATTGTATTGTACTGTATTGTACCGTATTGTACTGTATTGTATTGTATTGTACTGTATTGTGTTGTACTGTACTGTACTGTACTGTACTGTAATGTTTTGTATTGTATTGTATTGTATTGTATTGTACTGTACTGTACTGTATTGTACTGTATTGTATTGTATTGTATTGTACTGTACTGTACTGTATTGTATTGTATTGTATTGTATTGTATTGTATTGTATTGTACTGTACTGTACTGTACTGTACTGTATTGTGTTGTATTGTATTGTATTTTATTGTATGGTACTGTACTGTATTGTACTGTACTGTATTGTATTGTATTGTACTGTATTGTACTGTACTGTATTGTATTGTACTGTATTGTACTGTATTGTACTGTACTGTATTGTACTGTATTTTACTGTACTGTACTGTATTGTATTGTATTGTATTGTACTGTATTGTACTGTATTTTACTGTACTGTACTGTATTGTATTGTATTGTATTGTATTGTACTGTACTGTACTGTATTGTGTTGTATTGTATTGTATTGTATTGTATTGTGTTGTATTGTATTGTATTGTATTGTACTGTACTGTACTGTATTGTGTTGTATTGTATTGTATTGTATTGTATTGTACTGTATTGTGTTGTATTGTATTGTATTGTATTGTGTTGTACTGTATTGAACTGTACTGTATTGTACTGTATTGTATTGTACTGTATTGTATTGTATTGTACTGTATTGTACTGTACTGTATTGTATTGTACTGTACTGTATTGTATTGTACTGTATTGTATTGTACTGTATTGTATTGTATTGTACTGTACTGTACTGTATTGTATTGTACTGTACTGTATTGTATTGTACTGTATTGTATTGTACTGTATTGTATTGTATTGTATTGTATTGTACTGTATTGTATTGTATTGTACTGTATTGTACTGTACTGTATTGTATTGTACTGTACTGTACTGTATTGTATTGTACTGTATTGTATTGTATTGTACTGTATTGTACTGTATTGTACTGTATTGTATTGTATTGTACTGTATTGTACTGTATTGTATTGTATTGTATTGTATTGTACTGTATTGTACTGTACTGTATTGTATTGTACTGTACTGTACTGTATTGTATTGTATTGTATTGTATTGTGTTGTGTTGTATTGTATTGTATTGTATTGTATTGTATTGTGTTGTATTGTATTGTATTGTATTGTATTGTGTTGTATTGTATTGTATTGTATTGTATTGTGTTGTATTGTATTGTATTGTATTGTATTGTACTGTACTGTACTTTATTGTACTGTGTCGTGTCGTGTCGTGTCGTGTCGTGTCGTATCGTATCGTATCGTATCGTATTGTATCGTAGCATATCATATCGTATTGTATTGTATCATATTGTATCGCATGGCATCGTATCATATCGTATCGTTATCACATCATATCGCATCATATCGTATCGTATCATATTGTATCGTATAGTATCGCATCATATCATATTATATAGTATCGTATCATTATCGTATCGTATAGTATCATATCATATCATATCACATTGTATCGTATCGTATCGTATCGTATCATATCGCATCACATCACATCGCATCGTATCGGACTCTGTGGGCTGAAGGGCCTGTTTCCATGCTGTATCAATAAACTCAACGAAAGAGGCCCTTTGACCCCCAATGTCCATGCCAAACATGATGCCAAGTTAAAATAAACCCTCAGTTTTCATCTTTGTTGCTTTGAGGCCTGGCATAAAATCCATTGGGTCACTGGCTCTCAAAGAGAAGGCTAATCTTTTTTAATTCCTCACGCAAACATGCTTTGAATCTGAGGAAGGTTCAACTTCACCTTAACATAGTGTGAACAGAGGAAACACCAACAATGGTCAGACAGTGCCTGGAGAGAGAATGAAAGGCTGAGGACACTTCTTCAGACTGACCTTCGCTCTGTCCGCCTTACAAACGCAGGCTCGGCAATCGTTTCGCTCAACACCTTCGCTCAGTCCGCCTGCACCAACCTGATCTCCCGGTGGCCGAGCACTTCAACTCCCCCTTCCACTCCCAGTCTGACCTTTCTGTCATGGGCCTCCTCCAGTGCCATAGTGAGGCCCACCTGAAATTGGAGGAACAGCACCTCATATTTCGCCTGGGCAGCTTGCAGCCCAGCGGTATGAACATCGACTTCTCTAACTTTAGATAGTTCCTCTGTCCCTCTCTTCCCCTCCCCTTCCCTGTTCTCCCTCTGTCTTCCTGTTTCCACCTATATCCTTCCTTTGTCCCGCCCCCCTGACATCGGTCTGAAGAAGGGTCTCGACCCGAAACGTCACCCATTCCTTCTCTCCTGAGATGCTGCCTGACCCGCTGAGTTACTCCAGCATTTTGTGAAAAAACAGTTCATCAGATGTTCAGCCATGATCACAATGATGGCGGTGCTGGCTCGAAGGGCTGAATGGCCTCCTCCTATGCTATGATTTACTATGATTCTATGAAAGATAATCGATCTAAAACGGCACGGAGGCACCAGCAGCTGAATCGCTGCCTCACGGCACCAGAAACCCTCCAGTTCCACCCTGACCACGGGTCACGTACGCATGGAGTTTGTATCTTCTCCCCGTGACCACGTGGGCTGTCCCTGGGCTTTCTCCAGTCTCCTCCCACACTCCAAAGATGTTCCGGTTTGTGGGTTAATCAGTTTGAGTAAAAATTGTATATCGTCCCTGTTCTGTGTAGGATAATGGTAGTGTGCTGGGTACGCTGGTTAGCACGGATTCGGTGGGCCGAAGGGCCTGCTTCTCTGCTGCATCTCTAAGTTAAACTAGAATAAAACGTTAACAGCTTTAATTTTAACTAGATCAAGTGGTCCCGTCGAGCCCAATCCTCTCCTGCTTTGGTGCAGCACCTTCTCCTCCATACCTCCCCTCCCCCTCCCCCCCCTCTCCCTCCACCCCCCGTCTCCTCCCCTCCCCCTCCCCCTCTCCCTCCCCCTCCATCCCCATCTTCTCCCCCTCTCCCCTCCCCCCTCCTTCCACCCCCGTCTCCTCCCCTCCCCCTCTCCCTCCCTCCCCCAACCCTTCCCTCCTCCCCTCCCCCTCCCCCTCTCCCTCCATCCCCGTCTCCTCCCCCTCCCCCCTCCACCACTCCGTCTCCTCCCTTCCCCCTCTCCCTCCCTCCCTCCCCAACCCTTCCCTCCTCCCCCTCCCCCTCCCCCTCCCCCTCCCCCTCCCCCTCCCCCTCCCCCTCCCCCTCCCCCTCCCCCTCCCCCTCCCCCTCCCCCTCCCCCTCCCCCTCCCCGTCCCCCTCCCCTCCCCCTCCCCCTCCCCCTCCCCCTCCCCTCCCCCTCCCCCTCCCCCTCCCCCTCCCCCTCCCCCTCCCCCTCCCCCTCCCTCCACCCCGTCTCCTCCCCTCCCCCTCCCTCCCCCCCACACTTCCCTCCTTCCCTCCCCCTCCCCTACCCCTCCCTCTAGCCCATCTCCTCCCCTCCCCTCCCTTCTCCCCCCACACTTCCTTCCTCCCCTCCCCTCCCCCTCCCCTCTTCCCCCCTGCCCCCTCCCTCCACCCCCCTCCACCCTGGAGGGAGGAGCGGAGGAGGGATGGGGATGGGGAGGAGGGATGGGAGGGAGAGGGGGAGGGGAGGAGACGGGGGTGGAGGGAGGGGGAGAGGAGGAAAAACGTTTCCGCCCAGAGAGTTGTGAATCTGTGGAATTCTCTGCCACAGAGGGCAGTGGAGGCCGATTCACTGGATGTTTTCAAGAGAGAGATGGATTTAGCTCTTGGGGCTAAAGGGATCAAGGGATATGGGGGAAAAAGCAGGAACGGGTTACTGATTTTTGTTGATCTGCAATGATCATATTGAATGGCGGTGCTGGCTCGAAGGGCTGAATGGCAATAGACAATAGGCAATAGGTGCCGGAGGAGGCCATTCGACCCTTCGAGCCAGCACCGCCATTCAACTAATCTATGTGCTCTAGTGGTATCGTACCATACGCATTAGTTTCCTGCCATTTCTGGATAGTCGCATGTCAGCAGATTTCTGCCTCTGTTACTACATTCATTTTCTTACCCAAACTAACCTTGCCTTATGAAAGAGAATTGGACATCTAAATTTAAAGAAGGGTTCCAATCCGAAACCTTACCCATCCATGTTCTCCAGAGACGCTGCCTGACCCGCTGAGTTACTCCAGCACTCTGTGAAACGTCACCTATCCACGTTCTCCAGAGATGCTGCCTGACCCGCTGAGTTACTCCAGCACTCTGTGAAACGTCACCTGTCCATGTTCTCCAGAGATGCTGCCTGACCCGCTGAGTTACTCCAGCACTTTATGCCTATTTTGGACAAATAAGGGCAGCCCGCTGGTGGCAGCGTTAGAGTTGCTGCCTTACAGCACCAGAGCCCTGGGTTTGATCCTGACGACCGGTGCTGTCTGTACGGAGTTTGCACGTTCTCCCCATGACCGTGGGTTTTCTCCGGGTGCTCCGGTTTCCTCCCGCACTCCAAGTATGTGCAAGTTTGTAGTTGTTCTGCAAGATTGGTTCTGGATATTGTAAATCATCCCTGATGTGCTGGGAAGTACCAGGACGGTACGGACTCGGTGGGTCGAAGGGCTTGTTTCCACGTTGTATCTCTGAAGTCTAAAGTCTAAAAGAAGCTGTCAACGGGTATGTAGGTTAATTGGCTGGGTAAATGTAAAAATTGTCCCTAGTGGGTGTAGGATAGTGTTAATGTACGGGGATCGCTGGGCGGCACGGACTTGGAGGGCCGAAAAGGCCTGTTTCCGGCTGTATATATATGATATGATATGATATGATAACATGTGGCAATAAAAACAGAATATCGCAGGGACAGGTACAGTTTATTAAGCAGTGATTATCACACTGCCACTTTGACTTCCACAACAATTAGAGTGAATTAGAAAACTAATGTTACTCTGCAGTGGCTGATTGTAAAAACTTCAGAGCCGGCAATTGCTTCCTTATGCACATCTCCCATTATAATTACAGAAGCTGGGCTATGCATAGAGAACACACACCTGTACTCTGGCTGCTGGAAAACCCCTGTACTCTGGCTGCTGGAAAACCTGTACTCTGACTGCTGCTGCTGGAAAACACCTGTACTCTGGCTGCTGGAGAACCCCTGTACTCTGGCTGCTGGAAAACCCCTGTACTCTGGCTTCTGCTGGAAAACACCTGTACTCTGGCTGCTGGAAAACACCTGTACTCTGGCTGCTGGAAAACACCCTGTACTCTGGCTGCTGGAAAACATCTGTACTCTGGCTACTGGAAACCCCTGTACTCTGGCTGCTGGAAAACACCCAGTAATCTGGCTGCTGGAAAACACCTGTGCTCTGGCTGCTGGAAAACACCTGTACACTGGCTGCTGGAAAACACCTGTACTCTGGCTGCTGGAAAACACCTGTACGCTGGCTGCTGGAAAACACCTGTACTTATGGCTGCTGCTGGAAAACACCTGTACTCTGGCTGCTGGAAAACTGCTGTACTCTGACTGCTGGAAAACACCTGTACTCTGACTGCTGCTGGAAAACACCTGTACTCTGGCTGCTGGAAAACACCTGTACTCTGGCTGCTGGGAAACACCTGTACACTGGCTACTGGAAAACACATGTACTCTGGCTGCTGGAAAACACCTGTGCTCTGGCTGCTGGAAAACACCTGTACACTGGCTGCTGGAAAACACCTCTACTCTGGCTGCTGCTAAAAAACACATCTACTCTGGCTGCTGGAAAACACCTGTACTCTGGCTGCTGGAAAACACCTCTACTCTGGCTGCTGGAAAAGACTACTCTGGCTGCAAGAAAATACATCTAATATGGCTGCTGGAAAACACCTGTACTCTGGCTGCTGGAAAACACATACTCTGGCTGCTGCTGGAAAACACCTGTACTCTGGCTGCTGGAAAACACCTGTACTCTGGCTGCTGAAAAACACTACTCTGGCTGCTGGAAAAGACTACTCTGGCTGCTGGAAAATACATCTACTCTGGCTGCTGGAAAACACCTGTACCCTGGCTGCTGGAAAATACATCTACTCTGGCTGCTGGAAAACACCTGTACTCTGGCTGCTGGAAAAAACCTCTGGTCTGGCTGCTGGAAAACACCTGTACTGACACCGGGTCAGGCAGCATCTCTGGAGAACATGGATAGGTGAAGTTTCACAGAGTGCCGGAGTAACGCAGCGGGTCAGGCAGCATCTGAGGAGAACATGGATAGGTAACGTTTCACAGAGTGCTGGAGTAACTCAACGGGTCAGGCAGCATCTCTGGAGAGAAGGAATGGGTGACTTTTCGGGTCTGTTTCAGATTGTGTGTCAGCCTGACCCGCTGAGTTACTCCAGCATTTTGTGTTTACATTCGATTTGAACCAGCATCTGCAGTTGTTTTTCCTGTACATCCTTGCACAGTCTGGTCTGGACTATTCCAGGTGCATCAACTGTTGGCGCAGCGGTAGAGTTGCTGCCTTACAGCGAATGCAGCGCCGGAGACCCGGGTTCGATCCTGACTACGGGCGCCGTCTGTACGGAGTTTGTACGTTCTCCCCGTGACCTGCCTGGGTTTTCTCCAAGATCTTCGGTTTCCTCCCACACTCCAAAGACGTGCAGGTTTCTAGGTCAGTAAGCTTGGTGTACAGTATGTGTAAATTGTCCCCAGTGTGTGCAGGATAGTGTTAGTGTGTGGGGATCGGTGGTCAGCACGGACTCGGCGGGCCGAAGGGCCTGTTTCCGCGCTGTGTCTCTAAACTAAAAACTAATAAACTAAAACTGTGGCGTAACTGCCTCCTTCGTTCTGGGGCTGGTGAAGAGAAGGCAGCGAATTTATTTTCCAGTTCATTTTCCATTTAGTTTATTGTCATGTTTGCCGAGGTACAGTGAAAAGCTTCTTGTTGCGTGCTAACCAGTCAGCGGAGGTACAATACATGATTACAATCGATCCGTTTGCAGTGCATGTAGACACATGATAAGAGAATATCGTTTAGTGCAATGTAACACCAACATACGCAACTCCGGACTGTCAAAGCAGCCACAGCCAGACATAAAAACAGTTATTTTTTCACAAGTGATAGTTCTACTCAATAACCAAAGTCTCTTTTTTGTTCTGGTTTATTTTCACCCACATGTTTATACCGTAATGTTGTGCCCTTTTAGTTTTGATGTGGTTATGCTTTATTCTTAATTGTTAACTGTATGTTTGTGTTGTCATTTGTGAGCGGAGCACCAAGGCACATTCCTTGTATATGCACATACTTGGCCAATAAACTTATTCATTCATTCATTCATCCATTCATTCATTCATTCATTCATTCATTCATTCACTCATTCATTCATTCATTCATTCATTCATTCATTCATTCATTCACTCATTCATTCATTCATTCATTCATTCATTCATTCATTCATTCATTCATTCATTCATTCATTCCAATTCTGATCAAGGGATAGTCTGAGGGTCATCAAAGAGGTAGATAGTAGTTCAGCACCACTCTCTGGTTGTGGTAGGATGGTTCAGTTGCCTGATAACTGCTGGGAAGAAAGTGTCCTTGAATCTGGAGGTGTGCGTTTTCACACTTCTGTGCCTCTTGCCTGATGGGAGAGGGGAGAAGTCTTTGCATTGCTGGTGATTCTCACATCTTGTGATTGAATAAATAAACAAGATATTCCAAGATTAAACCAGCTACCAAATGACGCGTTGGTCAATTATTGGGCCATGCCGTCTGCCATAGTTATGATACCAGCACATGGTCACCAGTACATGGACCATTCCCCCCCTCCCCTCCTTTACTCCCCTCCTTTGTCCCTTTGCTCCCATCTGGTTTCACACCCATTTCCCCCATTTCCCCCCCTCACCCCATCCCCCTTCCACCTACAGTTTGTTTTAGGTTAACTATCTTCTGTAAATTGCCCCTAGTGCGTAAGTTGCAAAAATGGGATTGCATTGAACTCGTGTAAGGGTAGTCGGCGGTCGGCGTGGACTCGATGGGCCGAAGGGCCCGTCTTCAGGTTGTACATCTGCACTTGACTAAACCGAATCAATAGACAATAGACAATAGGTGCAGGAGGAGGCCATTCGGCCCTTCGAGCCAGCACCACCATTCAATGTGATCATGGCTGATCATTCTCAATCAGTACCCCATTCCTGCCTTCTCCCCATACCCCCTGACTCCGCTATCCTTAAGAGCTCTATCCAGCTCTCTCTTGAATGCATTCAGAGAATTGGCCTCCACTGCCTTCTGAGGCAGAGAATTCCACAGATTCACAACTCTCTGACTGAAAAAGTTTTTCCTCATCTCAGTTCTAAATGGCCTACCCCTTATTCTTAAACTGTGGCCCCTTGTTCTGGACTCCCCCAACATTGGGAACATGTTTCCTGCCTCTAACGTGTCCAACCCCTTAATAATCTTATACGTTTCGATAAGATCCCCTCTCATCCTTCTAAATTCCAGTGTATACAATCCTAGTCGCTCCAGTCTTTCAACATATGACAGTCCCGCCATTCCGGGAATTAACCTAGTAAACCTACTCTGCACGCCCTCAATAGCAAGAATATCCTTCCTCAAATTTGGAGACCAAAACTACACACAGTACTCCAGGTGCGGTCTCACTAGGGCCCTGTACAACTGCAGAAGGACCTCTTTGCTCCTCTTGTTATGAAGGCCAACATTCCATTGGCTTTCTTCACTGCCTGCTGTACCTGCATGCTTCCTTTCAGTGACTGATGCACTAGGACACCCAGATCTCGTTGTACTCAGATCCCTTTTCCTAACTTGACACACTTGAAGCAGATGATATAGCTGTTAACTTATGAAAACAGAATGGTTTCATTTCTATAGCGCCTTGCACGTCCCCTTTTCGCAATGACCCAAAGGGTTTCACAGCCATTGAAATGAAGCCCACATTGCCATAGAGGAAGTAAGTGCACAGTTTAGATGCAACTGGAGGTTTCAGCTCTGATGCTGTAATTAACACCACAGCCAGCTCTATTTAGCTCCGACCCAGATGAGAAGCAATAATTCTCCTGCTGGATCATTGTGTTGAACTGAGAGGAAAAAAAATTCTATTAACTGAAGTATAATCTTCTAACCCGCAGCTGAGAGAAAGAAATGTAATTTTGACAGGCAAACTGGTGAGATGGAGTACTGAAGCTGCCTTTGGTCTTGCTTAGTGAAAGTCAGGCTGGCTGCTGAGTGCATCCACTCCACTCAACACAAAGCAAGATGATAAGCTTGACTGCCGGTCCCACAAGGACGTCTCTTTGCTTTTCAATGACTGCCAGTTGCCTTCTATCTCAAGGCGACAGAGGGTTGCAACAGCGCAGGATCACCCCATTTGTCCCAGGTCCTCAGTTAAAACTTCACAGCTGCTAATTTATCATTTGTTTTGTTCGGTCGGTTTAAACGTCTTCGCCATGTGTTGTTTCAGTGCCAGGATTCTGTTCATTGTTTCATCCTCACTGACTGAAAACGTTTTTCCTCATCTCCGTTCTAAATGGCCTACCCCTTATTCTTAAACTGTGGCCCCTTGTTCTGGACCCCCCCAACATTGGGATCATGTTTCCTGCCTCTAACGTGTCCAACCCCTTAATAATCTTATATGTTTCAATATGATCCCCCCTCATCCTTCTAAATTCCAGTGTATACAAGCCTAGCCGCTCCAGTCTTTCAACATATGACAGTCCCTCCATTCCGGGAATTAACCTAGTAAACCTACGCTGCACGCCCTCAATAGCAAGAATATCCTTCCTCAAATTTGGAGACCAAAACTGCACACAGTACTCCAGGTGCGATCTCACTAGGGCCCTGTACAACTGCAGAAGGACCTCTTTGCTCCTATACTCAACTCCTCTTGTTATGGGACATGCTGTTCCCAAGCCATTTTGCGCTTTATAGACAAGAAAGAGGACCTTATCGTCTATCCTGGATCTCACAGGGAGCCAATGGAGGGAGTGTAATATTGGGGTGATGTGTTCCCTTTTCTTGCTAATTGTTAAATGCCAGGCTGTGGCATTTTGAATGAGCTGTAACTTGTTGGTGGAATTTGAAGGCAGACCCGTTAAACAAGGCATTACAGTAATCAAGTGTGCTTGATATGAAGTGCATGTATGAGTTTTTTACAGTCATGCTGAGTTAAGAAAGGCTGTACTTTAGCAATATTCTGCGGTGGTAGAAAGCCCACTTTGTTATCTTATTTATGTGAGATTGACATGTGGTTAATGTCAAAGACAGACGCAAAGTGCTGGAGTAACTCAGCGGGTCAGGCAGCATCTCTGGAGAACATGGATAGGTGACGTTTCACAGAGTGCTGGAGTAACTCAGCGGGTCAGGCAGCATCTGTGGAGAACACGGTTAGGTGACGTTTCACAGAGTGCTGGAGTAACTCAGCGGGTCAGGCAGCATCTCTGGGGAAAAAGGATAGGTGAAGTTTCAGGTCGGGACCCTTCCTCAGACTGACGAAGTGTCCCGACCACGAAACGTCACCCATCTTTTTCGTCCAGAGATGCTGCCCGACCCGCTGAGTTACTCCAGCGCTTTGTGTCTGTCTTCAGTGAAACATTATACGGTCGAAGAGGTTCGCAGAGAAACCCATCGCAAGCCGGTAATGATCTCTGGAGAAAAAAGATGGGTGGCGTTTTGGGTCGGAGCCCTTCGTCTGCCTGCTGTGAAGAAGGGTCCTGACCCGGAATGTCGCCCATCCTTTTTATCCAAAGATGTCGCCTGTCCTGCTGAGCTACATGAACACTTTATGTCTTACACTAAGCTGCCAGGCTTCGGAATCAAAGCATTGTGTAGCACATTTGGCCCCTTTGTGCCACAGTCAGACCGTCCACAGTGCAGGAGTGCAGAGGTTCCTCTGGAAGTTGTACAGGCCCCTGGTGAGACCACACCTGGAGTACTGTGTGCAGTTCCTTGTGACTCCATCGACAACAGTTTGCTTGTCCTGGCAGTTCGTTTTGAGGGGCTCTACTGCAACAGCATTGGTGACGCGTCTCTTTGAGTTGCCTCTGCTGATGGTTCAGATGTTGGAAGTGCACAGGAGGGAGAGAATGAGACCTCCCACACTGTTGGAGGAAGCCATTGGGAGGACAAGGTTCAATTTAGAAGATTGAGGGGGGATCTTATAGAAACTTACAAAATTCTTAAGGGGTTGGACAGGCTCGATGCAGGAAGATTGTTCCCCATGTTGGGGAAGGCCAGAACAAAGGGGTCACAGTTTAAGGATAAGGGGGAAGTCTTTTAGGACCGAGATGAGAATGTTTTTTTCACACATAGAGTGGTGAATCTGTGGAATTCTCTGCCACAGAAGGTAGTTGAGGCCAGTTCATTGGCTATATTTAAGTGGGAGTTAGATGTGGCCCTTGTGGCTAAAGGGATCAGGGGTTATGGAGAGAAGGCAGGTACGGGATACTGAGTTGGATGATCAGCCATGATCACATTGAATGGCGGTGCTGGCTCGAAGGGCCGAATGGCCTATTCCTGCACCTATTTTCTATGTTTCTATGAATGAAAACCAAGCTGGACTTATGATATGAAACGAAGGCTCAAAATGGCGGGAGCATTCAGTCGGCCGGGCAGTATCTGTGGAGAGAGAAGCCGGGCGGCACGTGGGGCAGCAAGTGGGGTGGAACGTGGGGCGGCACGTGGGGCAGCACGTGGGGCGGCACGTGGGGCGGCACGTGGGGCAGCACGTGGGGTGGCACGTGGGGCGGCACGTGGGGCGGCACGTGGGGCAGCACGTGGGGTGGCACGTGGGGCGGCACGTGGGGCGGCACGTGGGGCGGCACGTGGGGCAGCACGTGGGGTGGCACAGTGGGGCGGCACAGTGGGGCGGCACGTGGGGTGGCACAGTGGGGTGGCACGTGGGGCAGCACGTGGGGTGGCACGTGGGGCGGCATGTGGGGCAGCACGTGGGGTGGCACAGTGGGGTGGCACGTGGGGCAGCACGTGGGGTGGCACGTGGGGCGACACGTGGGGTGGCACGTGGGGCGGCACGTGGGGCGGCACGTGGGGCGGCACGTGGGGCAGCACGTGGGGTGGCACAGTGGGGTGGCACAGTGGGGTGGCACGTGGGGCGGCACGTGAGGTGGCACAGTGGCGCAGCGGTAGAGTCGCTGCCTCACAGTGCCGAAGACTCAGGTTCGATCCTGACTACCCCTGCCGTCTGCACGGAGTTTGTACGTTTTCCCCGTGACCGCATGGGTTTTCTCCGGGCGCTCTGGTGTACTCTCACCTTCCAAAGACATAAAGATTTTCTCGGCTAATTGGCTTCGATAAAATTGTGAAATTGCTCCTGGTGTCTAGGGTAGTGTTAACGTGCGAGTTCAGGCTTGTCGGGCCGAAGGGTCTGTTTCCGCACTGTGTCTCTGAAGGAAACTAAACTAAACCTTGTTGGTCTATTTCCCATTTGATGAACAACCTCTGCCAACGAAACACGAACTCTGTTTCTCCCCCACATTTGCTGCCTGCCCCCTCGGATGGAACGTAAGCATCGTTTCCTGATTTATTTGAGCTTAGAGAGGGGTTTTCGAAAACGGAAGTTAATGGGGAACTAAGGGAGAACCTGCCACAGACTGAAGTCATAATTAGGAGAGAGATAAATGATTGAATTTACTCAAGATCAATCATCCCAACCTCAGTGCATTACTTTTCAGTCAGAGAGTTGTGAATCTGAGAGCTAGATAGGGCTCCTAAGGATAGCGGAGTCAGGGGGTATGGGGAGAAGGCAGGAACGGGGTACTGATTGAGAAAGATCAGCCATGATCACATTGAATGGCGGTGCTGGCTCGAAGGACCGAATGGCCTCCTCCTGCACCTATTGTCTATTGTCTATTGTCTACTAACCAGTGCATCCTCAGGGCAGTGTGAATGTTTCTAAGATTGAACGTTTTTTTCCCTTCCATCATAGTGAGGAATGTAGAGGAGTCACTGTGGGGGATGTTCATGTTAACATGTATTTTGTGTGTCCCGTTGCTTTTTATCGGCATGACTGTATGGCAAATTAAGTTCCTCGTATGTTGCAAAACATACTTGGCTGATAAGGTATCACAAAATGCTGGAGTAACTCAGCAGGTCAGGCAGCATCTCGGGAGAGAAGGAATGGGTGACGTTTCGGGTCGAGACCCTTCTTCAGAGTAAACAGCACCTCATATTTCGCTTGGGCAGCTTACACCCCAGCGGTATGAACATTGACTTCTCTAACTTCAGATAGTTCCTCTGTCCCTCTCTTTCCCCTCCCCTTCCCAGTTCTCCCACTAGTCTTCCTGTCTCCTACTACATCCTATCTTTGTCCCGCCCCCCCCTCCCCTTGACATCAATCTGAAGAAGGGTCTCGACCCGAAATGTCACCCATTCTTTCTCACCGCCATTCAATGTGATCACGGCTGATCATTCTCAATCAGTACCCTGTTCCTGCCTTCTCCCCATACCCCCTGACTCCGCTATCCTTAAGAGCTCTATCTAGCTCTCTCTTGAATGCATTCAGAGAATTGGCCTCCACTGCCTTCTGAGGCAGAGAATTCCACAGATGGTCGTCGCGGACTCGGTGGGCCGAAGGGCCTGTTTCTGCGCTGTATCTCGAAACTAAAGGTAACGTCTCTGTAACGATGGCATTCGTCTCATCAACATTCCTGCACTTTCTCATTCAATGAACATGAAAGACCCTGGCAGGTTCGTGACTCTTAAAGTGTTCTCTTGTTCCGTGAGCTCTGTTTCTTAATACCCTTCAAGGCTCAAAGCCGAGCTGATATCTCTTGTTCAGTTTCAATCTGCAGGCCAATTGTGGAGGGATGCACTTGCACGACTTCTACATAGACTAAACTCATGCTCACCAGTCATAGGAGCAGAATTAGGGCATTCGGCCCAGAGAGCCCTTTCTGCCATTCAATCACGGCTGTTCTATGTTTCTATGTTTCTATGTTTCTATCCACTTTCCCCTCCCAACCCCATTCTCCTGCCTGTTCCCCATAACCTTCGATGCCCTAACTAATCAAGGACACATCCCCTGCTTTAAGAATACCCAATTGACCTGGGCCCCACTGCTGTCTGTGGCAATGAATTCCATAGATTCACCACTCTCCCTGGATGAAGAAATTAAACCTCACCTCCATTCTAAAATTCTGTCCCTTGATTCTGAGGCTGAGAAGAAACCGAAGAGATGGGAAGATGCAGTAAATCTAAAGTAAGAAAGCGGAGGACTTCAAGTAGCTGGGAGCGAGGATACAAGAGCTCGGAGAATTAAGTCAGGGTCCGGAAAGCGCTCGCATGGAAAGCCCTCAATAACACGGGGAAAATCTGGACGTCTCGGATGTCTGAGGGTCTCAAGCTGAGATTCTTCCAGGCAACTGTGGAGACAATATTATTGTACGGGCGTGAAGCATGGACTCTCACTCGAGCACTGTCCAAGACTCTCATTGGTGTCTACACCCGAATGCTCAGAGTTCAAAATGATCAGTTGGAGGGAGCACACTGCCAACGCCCAGCTCCACAGGGAGATTCCACCTCCGACTGTACTGTATCCACTGGAGTTTGTATTTACTGGAGTTTAGAAGGATGAGAGGGGATCTTATAGAGACGTATAAAATTATAAAAGGACTGGACAAGTTAGATGCAGGAAAAATGTTCCCAATGTTGGGGGAGACCAGAACCAGGGGCCACAGGCTAAGAATAAAGGGGAGGCCGTTTAAAACTGAGGTGAGAAGCAACTTTTTCACCCAGAGAGTTGTGAATTTGTGGAATTCTCTGCCACAGAGGGCAGTGGAGGCCAAATCACTGGATGGATTTAACAGAGAGTTAGATAGAGCTCTGGGGGCTAATGGAATCAAGGGATATGGGGAGAAGGCAGGCACGGGTTACTGATTGTGGATGATCAGCCGTGATCACAATGAATGGCGGTGCTGGCTCGAAGGGCCGAACAGCCTCTTCCTGCACCTGTTTTCTATGTTTCTATATTTCTGATGAGTTTTTCCTCATCTCAGTTCTCAGTGGCCTACCCCTTATTCTTAAACTGTGACCCCTGGTTCTGGACTCCCCCAAAAATTCTACTCCTATCACTTATGACCTTTATACATGAATTCTTACCTCAGAAACTGATGTAAAATACCAGGCAATGTGGACGCTGTGTTTTGGCTATTTTTTGGCTACTTTTCATTTTCATAGACAACAGACAATAGGCAATAGACAATAGGTGCAGGAGGGGGCCATTCAGCCCTTCGAGCTAGCACCGCCATTCACCGTGATCATGGTTGATCATCCACAATCAGTACCCCGTTCCTGCCTTCTCCCCATACCCCCTGACTCCGCTATCCTTAAGAGCTCTATCTAGCTCTCTCTTGAATGCATTCACAGAATTGGCCTCCACTGCCTTCTGAGGCAGAGAATTCCACAGACTCACGACTCTCTGACTGAAAACGTTTTTCCTCCTCTCCGTTCTAAATGGCCTACCCTTTATTCTTAAACTGTGGCCCCTGGTTCAGGACTCACTGGGATCATTAGAAGCTAATCAGATGGGGATATTGTACTAGCTAGTTCCATCCTACTGGGGACAATTTAGAATTTACAGAGGGCCAATTAATCGACAAAACCCGCACGGCTTTTGGAGAAACCGGAGCAACCGGAAGAAAACACACGCGGACACAGGGAGAACATGCAAACTCCGCACAGACAGCCCCCCGTAGTCGGGATCGAACTGTGGTCTGTGGCGCTGTAAGGCAGCAACTCTCCCGCAGGGCCCACCGTGCCAACCCCTTCTGCATAAAGTCCAGTTATCTTTTGTATAAATGCAGCAATTGCGTGCATTTTCTTTGCATCCATGGAGAATGAGATGAGATTGTGTTGCATCTGTAACAGTACACTATTAACTCATGTACATGATTATGATTTCTGTTTTATAAATTGGTGCTGTGCAGATAGTGATTATGTGTCCAGATAGTTTCTTTGGCTTCAGCTTTTCAGAAGTCAAGAGTATTTCATTGTCATATAGACCAAGTGGACCCGTTGGGCCCAAACCTCTCCTGCATTGGTGCAGCATCCTCCCCTCCCCCCCCTCCCCTCCCCCTCCCATCCCCCTCCCTCCCTTTCCCACTTCCCCCTCCCCTTCCCCACTCCCTCTTCCCCCCTCCCCCTCCCCAATCCCTCCACCCCCCTCCCCCTCCCACTCCCCCCTTCCTCCTCCCCTACCCCTCCCTCCTCCCTCCTCCCTCCCTTTCCCACTTCCCCCTCCCCACTCCCTCCACCCCCCTCCCCCTCCCCAATCCCTCCACCCCCTCCCACTCCCCCCTTCCTCCTCCCCTACCCCTCCCTCCTCCCTCCTCCCTCCCTTTCCCACTTCCCCCCTCCCCCTTCCCACTCCCTCCACCCCCTCCCCCTTCCCACTCCCTCCACCCCCTCCCCCTCCCACTCCCACCTTCCCCCTCCCCCACCCCTCTCCCTCCACCACCACTCCCCCCTTCCCCTACCCCTTTCACTCCACCCCCTTTCCCCTCCCCCCTTCACCTCCCCTTCCCCTCCCCCCCTCCATCCCCCCATTATCCTTCCTCCTGCCCCCCTCCCACCCCCCCTTCCCCTTCCTCCCTCCCCCCTCCCCACCCCTATCCCTCCACCCCCACTTCCCCCTTCCCCTCCCCTTCCTCTCCCCCCACTCCATCCCCCTCAACCCCCATTATCCATCCTCCCTCCCTCCCTCCCTCCCTCCCTCCCTCCCTCCCTCCCTCCCTCCCTCCCTCCCTCCCTCCCTCCCTCCCTCCCTCCCTCCCTCCCTCCCTCCCTCCCTCCCTCCCTCCCTCCCTCCCTCCCTCCCTCCCTCCCTCCCTACTTTCCCCTCCCCCCTTCCCCTCCCCCTTCACCTCCCCTTCCCCTCCCCCCCACTCCATCCCCCCATTATCCTTCCTCCTGCCTCCCTCCCTCCCTCCTTCCCTCCCCACTCAATCCCCCTCAACCCCCATTATCTTCCCTCCTGTCCCCCTCCCTCACTCCCTCCCTTCCCACTCCATCCCCCTCAACCCCCCTTCCCCTCCCTCCCTCCCTCCCTACCTCCCCCCCTCCCCCTCCCTCCCTAGGTGATAGATTTAAACTTTAAAATGTGAATAACTTTAAAAATATAACACCGATTTCAATGAAACTTCTTCCGTTAGCACCAGAGGGACGACGGTGAGTAAGGTGGGCCTAAAATTGTCACGCTATCGTGTACCGTTTTGGCTGTAGTTCAGGAACAAACAAACAAACAAATTAGAGTTTTAGTGGATAGATGTCCCAGATAGAACAATGAAATTCTTACTTGCAGTAGCACAACAGAATATATAAACATAGTACGCTGTAAACAATATGATAATCGAGAGTGAGAAAAAAAAAGTTCAGTGTGCGTATATATACGCATACTTCAGTCCTTTTCCCCTTCCTTTTGAACGATCATATTCATCAATATCCAAGCCTGCTCTCTGTTTGTTGACATACGCACAGTTGGAAGGAAACTATCCATTGTTTATGAAAAGGAATAATCAAGGAGCAGGCCTTCTGAACGTTGATTACTCAACCCTAAGCGGAGAGCGGGACTGACATCTTACCTGAAGTTGGCACTTGCCATCCTTTGTTCGAGATGCCAGAAAAGGAATTTCACCTGGCAGCGGCTCAAAACATCTAAGCTA
>NC_135955.1:6232884-6253573 GCF_053455715.1 Rhinoraja longicauda | reverse complement strand
CACTGCCATTCAATGTGATCATAGCTGATCATTCTCAATCGGTACCCCGTTCCTGCCTTCTCCCCATACCCCCTGACTCCACTATCATTAAGAGCTCTATCTCGCTCTCTCTTGAATGCATTCAGAGAATTGCCCTCCACTGCCTTCTGAGGCAGAGAATTCCACAGATTCACAACTCTCTAACTGAAAAAGTTTTTCCTCATCTCAGTTCTAAATGGCCTACCCCTTATTCTTAAACTGTGGCCCCTTGTTCTGGACTCCCCCAACATTGGGAAACATGTTTCCTGCCTCTAACATGTCCAACCCCTTAATAATCCTATACGTTTCGATAAGATCTCCTCTCATCCTTCTAAATTCCTGTGTATACAAGCCCAGTCGATCCGGTCTTTCAACATATGACAGTCCCGCCATTCCGGGAATTAACCTAGTGAACCTATGCTGCACGCCCTCAATAGCAATAGTTTCAGACTGTGAGGGTGGCACAGCGGTAGAGTTGCTGCCTTGCTTCGCCAAAGGACCCTTGTTTCGATCCAGCCTGTATGGAGTTTGTACGTTCTCCAGGTGACCTTTGTGGGTTTTCTCCGGGTGCTCCGGTTTCCTCCAGGTTTGTAGGCTAATTGGCCTTGGTGCAATTGTAAATTGTCCCAAGTGTGTGTAGTGTGTGGGTGGGGTAGCGTTAATGTGCGGGTATCGCCTGTCAGCACGGACACAGCGGGCCGAAGGGCCTGTTTCCGCGCTGTGTCTCTGAACTAAACTGTTATGACGCAAGTCACCTCTATCTGCCTGTGCGCAAATTAACAACCACTCTTTACACTTTAATGTATTCCTTAATACTTGCCACAAGTATTGTGCCACCTGTACCAACAACTCATCTGGAAAATAGACACTAAATGCTCAACAGGACAGGCAGCATCTCTGGATAGAAGGAATGGGTGAATGAATGAATGAATGAATGAATGAATAAGTTTATTGGCCAAGTATATGCACATACAAGGAATGTGCCTTGGTGCTCCGCTCGCAAGTAACATCACGAACATGCAGTTGACAATGAAGAATAAAGCATAACCACATCAAAACAATAAGGGCACAACATTACAGTCTAAACGTGCGGGGTGAATGGGTGACGTTTCGGGTCGAGACCCTTCTTCAGATCCGAAGTCTGAAGAAGGACCCTTCCTCAGACTTCGTCAGTTTGAAGAAGGGTCTTGACCAAAAAACGTCACCCATTCCTTCTATCCAGAGATGCTGCCTGTCCCGTTGAGCTACTCCAGCATTCAGTGTCTATCTTCGGTTTAAACCAGCATCTGCAGTTCCTCATTTCCAAGATTGCACAACTTAATTCTGGTGAAAAATATGGAGACATTTTACTATGTTAAAGGCGTTATATAAATGCAGTTGCTGTTGGATTGCAAGCCAATTGGAAAACAGCTAAATTGAGATACAAATTGATTTTACGCCAAAATATCGCTGTGGTCCTTTGGCTAAAATATCACAAATTTGCTTTTCCTTGTGGACAACATGAACTTGACATGGGTTGTATAAAACTTCTACCATCCCTAGATGAAGATTACGTGCCCTATTTTTGAGTCTGTGAAGTGCTATTTGCATTTCAAGGAAAGATAATAGAATCAAAGAAAGTCGACAACGTGCTGTGAAGCTATTTAGCCCATTCTGCCCGCGATCATGAAAGGGCAGCCCCAGATTAATTACATCTTCCAGCACTAATTACCTTCGGGTGGCACACCTGGTTGAGCTGTCTCACATTCTGTCTCACAGCGCCAGAGACCCAGGTTCAATCCTGACCTCCGGGTGATACTGAAGTAAAGTAATTCCCTTACTGGGAATTCTTAAATTCCCAGTAAGAATTTGCATGTCCTTACTGGGTTTTCCTCCGATTTCCCCCCACATCCCAAAGATGTGTGGGGCCTGTGGCTTAATTGGCCTCATAGAGTCATAGAGTTGGACAGCACAGACACAGGCCCTTCGGCCCAGCTTGCCCATGCCCACCAAGATGTCCCACTAGTCCCACCTGCCCGCATTTGGCCCATCTGTATATACTAAAACTCTCGTTTGTTTGTTTGAACTACAGCCAGAACGGTACACGATAGCGCAACAATTTTAGGCCCACCTTACTCACCATCGTCCCTTTGGTGCTAATGGAAGAAAGTTTCATTGAAATCGGCGTTATATTTTTAAAGTTATTCACATTTTAAAGTTTTAATCTATCTCCTCGGGAGGGAGGGGGGAGGGAGGGGGGGGTGGAGTAGGGGGGGGGAGGGGGGGGTGGAGGAAGTGGGGGGGAGGGGGGAGGGAGGGGGGGTGGAGTAGGGGGGGGAGGGGGAGGGAGGGGGGTGGAGGAAGGGGGGAGGGGGAGGGAGGGGGGGGGTGGAGTAGGGGGGGGAGGGGGGGAGGGAGGGGGGGTGGAGGAAGGGGGGGGAGGAGGAAGGGGGGGGAGGGGGGGAGGGAGGGGGGGTGGTGGAGTAGGGGGGGGAGGGGGGTGGAGGGGAGGGGGAGAAGGGAGGATAAGGGGGGTTGAAAGGGATGGATTGGGGGGAGGGGAAGGGGGGAGAGGGGGAGGGGGGAGGGGGAGGGAGCGGGGGAGGGGAGGGAGGGGGGAGGGGAGGGGAGGGAGGACGGGGAGGGAGGGGCGAGGGGGAGGAGGGGTGAGGGGAAGGAGGGGAGGGGAGAAGGGGGAGGGGAGGGGAGTGGGGGAGGGGGGAGCGGGGGAGAGGGGAGGGAGGGGAGGAGAGGGTGCTGCACCAATACAGGAGAGGTTTGGGCCCAACGGGTCCACTTGGTCTAGTGTCCCTCGAAACCTTTGCTATCCATGTACCTGTCCAAATGTCTTTTACCAATGGCAGGGACTATCGCAACATTTAAAAGCCTCTGTCAATGGTTGCGTGTGTGCAGGGAGTGGATGTGAGAGTGGGATAACATGGAATGAGTGTGAATGTGTGATCAGTGGTCAGTGTGGACTCAGTGGGCCTGTTTCCACGCTGTGTCTCTGAAAGCTAAAACACTCTGGGTGTCACGGTGGTGCAGCGGTAGAGTTGCTGCCTCACAGCGCTTGCAGCGCCAGAGACCCGGGTTCCATCCCGACTACGGAGTTTGTACGTTCTTCCCGTGACCTGCGTGGGTTTTCTCCGAGAACTTCGGTTTCCTCCCACACTCCAAAGACGTACAGTTTTGTAGGTTAATTGGATTGGTTTAAATGTAAAATTGTCCCTAGTGTGTGTAGGATAGTGTTAGTGTGCGGGGATCGCTGGTCGGCGCGGACTCGGTGGGCCGAAGGGCCTGTTTCCGCGCTGTATCTCTAAACTAAACTAAGCTAAACTATACAGCTGCCTCCTTCCTGCTGAAGCTTATTGGTGCAATGCCAATTGATTTTCCAAATGTGTCAAATATCACACGAAGAATGAAGATAAATGAAGCTGACAAGCTATCCTGCTTTTAATTCTGAGTAGACTAGTGTTTCATTTAGTTTCGTTGAGTTCAGTTTAATTCAGTTTAGTTCAGTTTAGTTTAGTTTACTTACTTTAACTTAGTACAGTTTAGCTTAGCTTAGTTCAGCTCAGCTTAGTTCAGTTTAGTTTGGAGTTACCGCATGGAACAGGCCCTTCAGCCCACCGAGTCACCCTGTTCACACTCGTTCCACTGTATGTTATCCAACTCTCATTCATTCCCTGCACACCAGGGACAATTTACAGAGGCCCAATGAATCCACAAACAGGCATGTCTCTGGGATGGGTGAGGAAGTCAGAGCAGCCGGAGGAAACAGACGCAGTCACAGGGAGAACGTGCAAACTCTACGCAGACAGCGCCTGGGGTCAGTATCGAACCTGGGTCTCCGAAGCAATGTGTAATAGTTCTACCAGCCCCACCACTGTGCCACCATGTTCTCTAGTTTAGTTTAGTTTAGTTTAGTTTGGAGATACAGGGCAGAATCAGGCCCTTCAGCCGACCAACTACACGCCAACCAGCGATCCCCGCACACTAGTACTGTCCTAACAGGAGGGACAATTTGCAATTTTTACCAAAGACCAATTAACCTACAAACCTGCACGTCTTTGGAGTGTGGGAGGAAACCGGAGCACCCGGAGAAAACCCACGCGGTCACGCGGTGCCGTCTGTACGGAGTTTGTACGTTCTCCCCGTGACCTGCGTGGGTTTTCTCCGAGATCTTCGGTTTCCTCCCGCACTCCAAAGACGTGCAGGTTTGTAGGTTAATTGGCTTGGTAAAATGTAAAAATTGTCCCCCTGTGTGTAGCATAGTGTTAATGCACGGGGATCGCTGGGTGGCGTGGACCCGGTGGGCCGAAGGGCCTGTTTTCGTGCTACATCTCTAAACAAAACTAAACTCCGTACAGACAGCACCTGGAGTCAGGATCGAACCCGGGTCTCTCTATTTTTATCTTTTCATCAACTTCCCATCCTTGTCCTCTTTGAAGAGAAAATGGAAGGCGAATCCGGACTGTCAGAGCAGCCACAGCCAGACATAAAAATAGCTTCTTTCTGACCTGAGTAGTAGTTCTGCTCAACAACCAAAAGTTGGTAGCCTCTTTTTGCTCTTGTTTATTTCACTCACATGTTTTAAACCATAATGTTGTATTCTTAATGTTTTAATGTTTTATGCTTTATTCTTAATTGTTTACTGCATGTTCGTGTTGTTACTTGTGAGCGGAGCACCAAGGCACATTCCTTGTATGTGTACATAATTGGCCAATAAACTTATTCATTCATTCATAGAAACATAGAAACATAGCAAATAAGTGCAGGAGTAGGCCATTCGGCCCTTCGAGCCTGCACCGCCATTCAATATGATCATGGCTGATCATCCAGCTCAGTATCCTGTACCTGCCTTCTCTCCATACCCCTGATCCCTTTAGCCACAAGGGCCACATCTAACTCCCTCTTAAATATAGCCAATGAACTGGCCTCAACTACCTTCTGTGGCAGAAAATTCCACAGACTCACCACTCTCTGTGTGAAAAAAAAACGTTCTCATCTCGGTCCTAAAATACTTCCCCCTTATCCTTAAACTGTGACCCCTTGTTCTGGACTTCCCCAACATCGGGAACAATCTTCCTGCATCTAGCCTGTCCAACCCCGTAAGAATTTTGTAAGTTTCTATAAGATCCCTCCTCAATCTTCTAAATTTCAGCGAGTACAAGCCGAGTCTATCCAGTCTTTCTTCATATGAAAGTCCTGCCATCCCAGGAATCAATCAATTCGAAAAGGAAAACACGATCATTTTTTATTTGACCCTGGCTGCATCAGTTCTTTATTCTATTAATATTCTGGTTTGGTGCTTCCACACTTTGATTTTTTATTTATTTATTTTTCGGTCAATACAATAGAACAGATTGACCATACAGTTGTGAAAGTTAAATGGTACGAAATCATTGTATCGAATAAAACAATATAATCACACATGATATTATCTGACCGAAAAAGAAAAGGTGTAGGCAGAAGCCAAAGCTGATTGTGCCTACCCTTAATCCTCAGAAGGCAGTGGACGCCAATTCTCTGAATGCATTCAAGAGAGAGCTAGATAGAGCTCATAAGGAAAGCGGAGTCAGGGGGTATGGGGAGAAGGCAGGAACGGGGTACTGATTGAGAATGATCAGCCATGATCACATTGAGTGGCGGGTACTGGCTCGAAGGGCCGAATGGCCTACTCCTGCACCTATTGTTTATTGTCTATTAACAAAATATAATTAAAAAACACACAACTTCATAAGTCAGAAGCAGATAAACAAAACATAGAAAGGAACACAAATATAGTCAAGAACCATCATTTCTGCCGCGTCAGTCATTCATCAGTGCTGATCACATATTTTGTATCTTCCAAATATAATATTTTTTAACATTTTCTTGAATTTACACGTATTACTACACTCAGTCTGAAGAAGGGTCTCGACCCGAAACGTCACCCATTCCTTCTCTCCTGAGATGCTGCCTGACCTGCTGAGTTACTCTAGCATTTTGTGAATAAACACTCTTTTAATTCATTGTTGCAAGTATTCCATAAATTTTTAAAAGGGCCTGAGCAGACTTTACCTGCTGAGGAGACTCAGGTCGTTTGGAGTGCAAGGGGCACTCCTAAGGACCTTCTACAACACGGTGGTTGCATCGGCCATTTTCTATGGAGTGGTCTGCTGGAGCAGCAGCATCTCAGCGGCGGAAGGGAAGAGACTCGACAAGCTGGTCAGGAAGGCCGGCTCCCCCCTCGACTCAGTGCAGGTGGTGGGAGAGAGGAGGATGATGGCAAAGCTAACATCGCTGCTGGACAACGACTCCCACCCCATGCAGGATACTGTCACTGCACTGAGTAGCTCCTTCAGTGACAGACCCCTTCACCCCAAGTGCGTGAGGGAGAGATATAGGAGGTCCTTCCTTCCCGCTGCTGTGAGACTGCACAACCAGCACTGCTCCCAGAAGACCAGTCAACACAGGGGGTGGGAAGGGGGGGGGGGAGGGGAGGGTGCTGCACCAATGCAGGAGAGATTTGGGCCCAGGAGAAGTTTAGTCCTCTTTTAAAATTTTAATCGCCTCTGCTTCACTGATGAATTTCATATAACCTTTTCATTTTGTGAGAGAGCCGTCTCTGATCTTCCATTTTCAACATTAGTAATTCCTGATTCAACGAGCAACGAAAGTCATTTTCTTTCCACCCCGCCAAAAAAAAAACTTCAACAATCTTAAGAATCAAACTTTGCGTTGTATCAGCTCTGTGTAAAAAACAATCCTCTGTTTTCTCTCCCCTTGATAACAGTAATTTCCCTGGTACATATTTTTATTGTGATAGACAATAGACAATAGGTGCAGGAGGAGGCTATTCGGCCCTTCGAGCCAGCACCGCCATTCAATGTGATCATGGCTGATCATTCTCAATCAGTACCCCGTTTCTGCCTTCTCCCCATACCCCCTGACTCCGCTATCCTTGAGAGCTTTATCTAGCTCTCCCTTGAATGCATTCAGAGAATTGGCCTCCACTGCCTTCTGAGGCAGAGAATTCCATATTTTTATGGCACGCCTCCCGTAGCAACCAACATCCTCCAGAACTGTTCCTGCTGTAAAATCTCGAGAGCCTGCCAGTAAAAAGAAGGACTGTTTAGAAATAGTTTGGAAACAGGCCAACCATGATCACCCGTTCACACTAGTTATATGTTATTTCATTTTCCCATCCACTCCCCTACACACCAGGGGCATTTTACTGACGCCAATTAACCTGAAGTGTCAGCAGGTGTGTGTTTTGGGCCCAGCAACCACAGCTCTATTAGCTTTTAAGATTCAGGATTCTAGATTCAAGATTCAATTTCATTGTCACCTGCACCAATTAAGGTGCAGTGAAACTTAAGTTACTGTACAGCCATACTAAGTAACAAGACACACAGCCACGTAAAGTAATTTTTTTTTAGATTTTTTTAGATTTAGAGATACAGCGCGGAAACAGGCCCTTCGGCCCACCGAGTCCGCGCCGCCCAGTGATCCCCGCACATTAACACTATCCTACACCCACTAGGGACAATTTTTTCATTTACCCAGCCAATTAACCTACAAACTTGTACGTCTTTGGAGCGTGGGAGGAAACCGAAGATCTCGGAGAAAACCCACGCAGGTCACGGGGAGAACGTGCAAACTCCGTACAGACGGTGCCCGTGGTCAGGGTCGAACCCGAGTCTCCGGCGCTGCATTCGCTGTAAGGCAGCAACTCTACCGCTGCGCCACCGTGCATAAATTGAACATAAACACACACCACTGCGGATTACAGTCTGGTACGGGAACTGTTCTGCCCACAGCCACAAATCACTACAGAGAGTGGTGAAGATGGCACAGCACATCACTGGCAACTGTCTCCCGGCCATTCAGGACATTCTCTACCGGCGGTGCCTGCGGAAGGCACGCAGCATCATCAAGGACCACAGCCACCCAGCACGCAGGCTGGTCTCATTGTTACCGTCAGGCAGACGATACAGGAGTATTGCTGCGTGTACCACCAGACTGAACAACAGTTTCTACCATTAGGCCATCAGGCTTCTGAACTCAGAAATACATTTCACATCATATATGTTGATTATTTTAATATTGTCTTTTTACCTGTTTTTAATGTTGTCTTTTTACCTTACTAATGTCATTTTTTATCTTATTTATCCTTGGAATATTACTGCTGAGGTGACCCGTTGTCTTGTCAAATACATTTCATTGTACAGTTGACCCTGTGCCAACCTACATATGGCAAAGAAAATTTATTATTATTATTATTATTATTATTATTATTATTATTATTATTATTATTATTATTATTATTATTATTATTATTATTATTATTATTATTATTATTATCATTATTATTATTATTATTATTATTATTATTATTATTATTATTATTATTATTATTATTATTATTATTATTATTATTATTATTATTATTATTATTATTATTATTATCATCATTATTATTATTATTATTATTATTATTATTATTATTATTATTATTATTATTATTATTATCATTATTATTATTATTATTATTATTATTATTATTATTATTATTATTATTATTATTATTATTATTATTATTATTATTTATCATTATTATTCCACATTCCTCACTGTGATGGAAGGTAATAAAGTTAAATCCTAGGAGATAGATTTAAACTTTAAAATGTGAATAACTTTTTAAAAAGAACACCGATTTCAATGAAACTTCTTCCATTAGCACCAAAGGGACGACGGTGAGTAAGGTGGGCCAAAATTGTCATGCTATCGTGTACCGGTTTGGCTGTAGTTCAGGAACAAACGAAACAAACAAACAAACAAACAAACGAGAGTTTTAGTATATGGATAGATTATGGGACAGAGGGTAAGTAGAGAGAAAATAGGGCCCCGCAGAAACCTGGATGGAAGCAGGAGAGGGAGGGGGACAAAATGGATGATGGTCAGTTGAAGGGGGAGAGGAGAGAGTGTGGTTAAAGGGGCAAAAATGGAAAGATCTGATGAGAACTGGAAGAAGAGGTATGGTCCTCCTTAAATGGCGCACAAGATTAGCCACCCTCAAGTCTTCCGGTACCTCCCCTACGTTTAATGATCATTCATATACACTGCAGAACCAAAACATTATGCCCACCTGCCTGATATGCTGTTGGTCCTCCGTGTGCAGCCCCATACGCAGCAGGGTGCGATGCACTGTGTATTGTGACACATTCCTCCCGTGATCACCATTAACATTTTCTGTGACTTGTGCCACAGTCGACCTTCTGTCGGTTCGGACCAGACGGGATAGCCTTCGTTGCCCTCGCGCATCGATGAGCCTTGGGCGCCCAACACCCTGCCTGTCGCCGGTTTGTGGTTTGTCCCTCCTCGGACCACTGTCGGTAGGTACTCACCACTGCTGACCGGGAGCACCCCACAAGCCTTGCCGTTTCAGAGATGCTCTGACCCAGTCGTCTGGCCAGAACAATTTGGTCCCTTGTCAAAGTCGCTCAGGTCTTTACTCCTGCCCATTTCTCCTGCACCCGACACATCAACTTCAAGAACTGACTGTTCACTTGCTGCCTAATATATCCCACCCCTTGACAGGTGCCATTGTAACGGGATAATCAATGTTATTCACTTCGCCTGTCAGTGGTCATAATGTTTTGGCTGATCGGTGTATATCAACTAGGGCGACTGCACTTTTTATCTTTAGCTTCCCAGATTACGTGATCAGTCCCGGGCGATTTACCAACCTTCTTCCCATTTGATCACCACCTCACATCCTCCTAGTTCCAGTTGCACATGTCCTTCGCCTCTCCACTAATGGTCCTCATTGTCACCTTCCTTGCCAGATCAGAGATGTTTCACCCAGAGAGTGCATGAATGAATGAATAAGGATGAGAGGGGATCTTATCGAAACATATACGATTATTAAGGGGTTGGACACGTTGGAGGCAGGAAACATGTTCCCAATGTTGGGGGAGTCCAGAACCAGGGGCCACAGTTTAAGAATAAGGGGTAGGCCATTTAGAACGGAGATGAGGAAAAACTTTTTCAGTCAGAGAGTTGTAAATCTGTGGAATTCTCTGCCTCAGAAGGCAGTGGAGGCCAATTCTCTGGATGCATTCAAGAGAGAGCTAGATAGAGCTCTTAAGGATAGTGGAGTCAGGGGGTATGGGGAGAAGGCGGGAACGGGGTACTGATTGAGAATGATCAGCCATGATCACATTGAATGGTGGTGCTGGCTCGAAGGGCCGAATGGCCTCCTCCTGCACCTATTGTCTATTGTCTATAAGTTAATTGGCCAAGTACGTGCATGCACAAGGAATGTGTCTTGGCGCTCCGCTCACAAATGATCGCTGCTGTCCTGCTGATCCTGAATGCGTCAGGTAGTGTAGGAAAATAACTGCAGATGTTGGTACAAATCGAAGGTATCACAAAATGCTGGAGTAACTCAGCAGGTCAGGCAGCATCTCATGAGAGTGGGAATGGGTGACGTTTCGGGTCGAGACCCTTCTTCAGACGGAGGGTCTGAAGAGGGGTCTCGACCCGAAACGTCACCCTGAATGCATCAGTGTGTTTTTCTTTCTAATTCTGCCGCAAATCATGCCTTATTGGCAATGAAGGTCAATTAGAAATTAATCATGATCAAATTTGTAAAATCACTCATTTCTGGTTTATGGGTTCCTAGCCAACATTTATTAGAACGGAGATGAGGAAGAACGTTTTCACCCAGAGGGTTGTGAATCTGTGGATTTCTCTGCCTCAGAAGGCAGTGGAGGCCAATTCTCTGAATGCATTCAAGAGAGAGCTAGCTTGAGCTCTTAATGATAGCGGAGTCAGGGGGTATGGGGAGAAGGCAGGAACGGGGTACTGATTGTGGATGATCAGCCATGAAGTTGGAGGGCATCCAGAAGCTTATCGCCTAATACTGTTCAACTGATTTCCCTAGAGCTCTATCTAACTCTCTTAAATCCATCCAGTGATTTGGCCTCTACTGCCCTCTGTGGCAGGGAATTTCACAAATTCACAACTCTCTGGGTGAAAAAGTTTCTTCTCAGCTCAGTTTTAAATAGCCTCCCCTTTATCCTAACACTGTGGCCCCTGGTTCTGGACTCGCCCAACATTGTTACGGATGTTGGAACTCCAACTTCCTTGCTTTGAGCAAACCATCAGTGGCAAGTTTTTACTCGTGGTATTTTTTGTCAGATGTTGGAGGGCATCCAGAAGCTTATCGCCTAATACTGTTCAACTGATTTCCCAGCAGATGCCTTAAGGCGGGAAGTTCTGTTGATTCAGATTACAACATTGACCAAGGGTGATAATTAAGATTTCTCTTGTCGGTGAACAATCTAACACATCTTATCTCGAGTGCTCAGTTAGGGATTTCTTAATTAGAAGATTATATAATTAATTACAGATAGACAATTTAATTTTACAGCAAAACGTTTGTTTCAAATGCGGATTTATTAACTGCATAATGTAATTAACCTTCACAGTTTGAACATTTTAGCAGTGAAAATTTGTAATAAGTGGACTGAGAAAAATACTGAGCTGTATAATCCAGTGTTGCTGAACCATTTTCTCTTAAGATCTCTTAAGAATGCAAGGCATGATTGAGAAAGGAAAGTAGAAAAGCAAAATCTCTTTATGTTAACCTCTGCATTCAAGGCTTATAGACAATAGACAATAGGTGCAGGAGGAGGCCATTCGGCCCTTCAAGCCAGCACCGCCATTCAATGTGATCATGGCTGATCATTCTCAATCAGTACCCCGTTCCTGCCTTCTCCCCATACCCCCTGACTCCGCTATCCTCAAGAGCGCTATCTAGCTCTCTCTTGAATGCAAATGGGGGATTTGCCTACCTTCTCATTTTAATGGGCCGTTTCATAGTTAAACAGCAAACCTAGTCCATGCAAAGGGAAGTGGCAGTGCAGCCCAGCAGCTGTGGCTCACCTGCAGTCCGTTTGTCTTTTGTGTTTGTTGTTGTTTTTTGTCTTAATTGTAGTGTGTAGATGTGATGTAGTGTTTTTTGTGCTTGTGTGCTATGTGTGTGGGGGGGGACTGTAAAATTGTCTCTTCCGAACGGAGACGCGACCTTTGTTTCTGGGTGGTGTCTCCGTTCCTGCTGCGGCCTACCATCGACCAAACATCTGGAGCTGGTGGCCTCCACCCGGGACCACCATGGTTCACCATCTGCGGAGATGGCTGTCTTCGGAGGCTGTGGTGGCGCCGCGGGAACGGCTGCGACTCGCCTTCGGAGGCTTCGGCCGCGGGCCGCGGGGACTTCGGAAGCTCGCAGGTCCCTGGGTGGGGGCCGACATCTGATTCTGATTCTAATTCTGACTCTGATTCTCATTCTGATTCTCATTCTGACTCTGATTCTGACTCTGATTCTGATTCTGATTCTGATTCTGATTCTGACTCTGATTCTGATTCTGACTCTGACTCTGATTCTGATTCTGATTCTGACTCTGACTCTGACTCTGATTCTGACTCTGATTCTCATTCTGATTCTGATTCTGATTCTGACTCTGATTCTGATTCTGACTCTGATTCTGATTCTGACTCTGATTCTGATTCTGACTTTGATTCTGATTCTGATTCTGAACGGGAACTGTAAAATTCTCTCTCCCGAACGGAGACGCGACCTTTGTTTCTGTGTCGTGTCTCCGTTCCCGCTGCGGCCTACCATCGGCCGTGCACCTGGGACCACCTGGGGCTCTGGTTCGCAGAGCCCGCGGCCTGGACTCACCACCTCAATGTGATCCGTGGCCCGGACTCACCCGGACAGAGCGGCTGCGACTCATCTCCGGAGGCTCCGGCGCGGGCCGCGTGGACGTCGGAAGCCCGCAGGCCCCTGGATGGGGGCCGACATTGGGAGCTCCGGCAGCGGCAGCGACAGCGTCTTCGCCCGCCCCGAATTTTGCTTGGGTCGGCCCCCCGCGGACCTTTCATCATCCGGCACGGCCTGAAATAGGCCGCGGGATTTTCTCCGCCCGGCGGGGGCTTCAATGTCGGGAGCCCCGACCGCCCCGACGTGGCAACTCCAACAGCCTGACCGCGGGAGAAGACGGCAGGGGAAGAGAAAATACATTGTGGCCTTCCATCACAGTGAGGAGGGGACTGGAGGAGACTCACTGTAATGGATGTTTCTTTTTGTTTGGTGTTAGTTTGTGATTGTATGTGTTATTGCATTTTTATTGATTATTCTTATTGGTCTTATTGTTCAACTGTGGGTAATGTTTCATTTCATTACACATTTATGTGTATGTGACAAATAAACGACTATTGGCTATTGATTCTGATTCTGATTCTGATTCTGATTCTGATTCTGAATCTGATTCTGACTCTGACTCTGACTGACTCTGATTCTGATTCTGATTCTGATTCTGATTCCGATTCTGATTCTGATTCTGATTCCGATTCTGATCCTGAATGCTAAAAAACATGTTAAACTCTGCAGAACAAAAGGAGAATACATGGAACTGTTTTACCAAATAATGTCATTCTGCATATCCTGTAGCATCTCTGGAGAACATGGATAGGGTAGCGTTTCGGGTCAGAACCTCTCTTCAGGCTCTCCAGATCTTTATGTGTGCCCTGACCAACATTCTTCTCCTCAATAACGGTCATTGACAATAGATCAACCTTTTATGTATTCACCTCTTTTATGTTTCTACTTTGTGCAAAATATATTTACTGGTAGCACAATAATCATTCTGATTTATAAAATGAATGTTGCTGTCATTTTGTAATATGGATTTCATCAAGCTTCTCGAGTTTTCCTGAATAATTTCAATTTCTATTCTGAGAGAACGAATCTTCCGTTGCCATAGTTACTGCTTTGGAACTGTACGTTCAATCTTCAGCTCTATGGAGGTCACTAAAATGCAACTGATTATCATCATTAGCTAAATGCCGTAGAATAATCTTATTTTAATCAGCAATTACCCCGCAAGTACTTCAAGAGAAAGGATTTAGTCCGCAGCAAACGGATATTATCTTTTCAATTTAAGTGCGCAATTGGAAATTTGAAAAAATAAACATTTATAAGGTGCAGTACGCCGTGATTTGCCATGCAAATGCCTCAATCGAACCAGACTCCTTTAGGATTGGACCGCCATAAACAAACTTTAATGAGCCCACAAGATCAGTCACAGTGAGGATGTTTTCAGATATTTCAAAAGGTGGGTAACTGAAACTTTTGTGGATTTTCCAGTGCCATTGAAAGGCTTTTACTCCTTCAAAGATTGATCGCACAGTTTGATCCTACAGCCTTAGAGCCATACATTATGGAAACAGCCCAAACTGACCAAAAATGCCCCATCTATGTTAGTCCCACCTGCCTGCGTTTGGCCCATATCCCTCGTCTCGACCCGAAACGTCACCCATTCCTATAAGAAAATAACTGCAGATGCTGGTACAAATCGATTTATTCACAAAATGTTGGAGTAACTCAGCGGGGCAGGCAGCATCTCGGGAGAGAAGGAATGGGTGACGTTTCGGGTCGAGACCCTTCTTCAGACTGAACCCATTCCTTCTCTCCAGACAAGCTGCCTGGCCCGCTGAGTTACTCCAGCTTTTTGTGTCAATCCATGCACCCTGTCCAAATGTGTCTTAGATGTTATAGACAATAGACAAGAGACAATAGGTGCAGGAGTAGGCCATTCGGCCCTGTGAGCCAGCCTCGCCATTCAATGTGATCATGGCTGATCATTCTCAATCAGTACCCCGTTCCTGCCTTCTCCCCATACCCCCTGACTCCGCTGTCTTTAAGAGCTCTATCTAGCTCTCTCTTGAATGCATTCAGAGAATCGGCCTCCACTGCCTTCTGAGGCAGAGAATTCCACAGATTCACAACTCTCTGACTGAAAAGGGTTTTCCTCATCTCCGTTCTAAATGGCCTACTCCTTATTCTTAAACTGTGGTCCCTGGTTCTGGACTCCCCCAACATTGGGAACATGTTTCCTGCCTCTAACGTGTCCAGTCCCTTAATAATCTTATACGTTGCGATAGTACCAGCCTCAACTACCTCCTCCGGCAGCTCATTCCATACAACCATCACCGTTTGTGTAAAAAAGTTACTCCTGAGGTTCCCATTAAATCTTTCGCTGCTCACCTTAAACCTATGTTCGCTGGTTCTCAATTCCCCTGCTCTGGGCAAGAGACTCTGTGCGTCTACCCATTCTATTCTTGGGAAAGACATTCTTGCCATAGAGGGAGTACAGAGAAGGTTCACCAGATTGATTCCTGGGATGGCAGGACTTTCATATGAAGAAAGACTGGATAGACTCGGCTTGTACTCGCTGGAATTTAGACGATTGAGGGGGGATCTTATAGAAACTTACAAAATTCTTAAGGGGTTGGACAGGCTAGATGCAGGAAGATTGTTCCCGATGTTGGGGAAGTCCAGAACAAGGGGTTACAGTTTAAGGATAAGGGGGAAGTCTTTTAGGACCGAGATGAGAAAGTTTTTTTTCACACAGAGAGTGGTGAATCTGTGGAATTCTCTGCCACAGAAGGTAGTTGAGGCCAGTTCATTGGTTATATTTAAGAGGGAGTTAGATGTGGCCCTTGTGGCTAAAGGGATCAGGGGGTATGGAGAGAAGGCAGGTACAGGCTACTGAGTTGGATGAGCAGCCATGATCATATTGAATGGCGGTGCAGGCTCGAAGGGCCGAATGGCCTACTCCTGCACCTATTTTCTATGTTTCTATGTTTCTATTCCTCTCATGATTTTGTACACCTCTATAAGATCTCCCCTCATCCTCCTGCACTCTAAGGGGTAGAGTCTTAGACTGTTCGACATCTCACTATAGCTCAGCCCCTCGAGTCCTGGCAACATCCTTGTAAATCTTCTCTGCACGCTTTCCAGCTTGACAACATCTTCCCAAAGGAATGTAACTTAGGTGTAGAGACGAAGAATTGCAGATGCTGGTTAATACACACAAGGACACAAAATGCTGGAGTCACTCAGCGGGTCAGGCAGCATCTGTGGAGAATGTGAATAGGTGACGTTTCACAGAGTGCTGGAGTAACTCAGCGGGTCAGGCAGCATCTGTGGAGAACATGAATAGATGATGTTTCACAGAGTGCTGGAATAACTCAGCGGGTCAGGCAGCATCTGTGGAGAACATGGATGGGTGACGTTTCACAGAGTGCTGGAGTAACTCAGCGGGTCAGGCAGCATCTCTGGAGAACATATATATGTGTGTGTGTGTGTGTGTGTGTGTGTGTGTGTGTGTGTGTGTGTGTGTGTGTGTGTGTGTGTGTGTGTGTGTGTGTGTGTGTGTGTGTGTGTGTGTGTGTGTGTGTGTTTGTATATATGTGTGTGTATCTTGTATCTTGTGGTCAACTCTTCCAAAGAGTCCACCAGGGACTTTCCTCTCCCCACGAGGCACCATTTTTAACATTCCCCTACACCCACGAGGGATTTTTTTTTACATTTACCAGGCCAATTAATCTACAACCCTGCACGCTATAGATATAGATATAGATATATAGATATAGATAGATAGATATGAATATAGATATATATGTATACACTGAACTATTTTTGTTTATTAAATTATTTACAGGGTACCATGTTTACATATTATGTTGTGTTGCTGCAAAGTAAGAATTTCAATGTACTGTTTGGGACATCTATATACTAAAACTCTCGTTTGTTATTCTTGTTTGTGACTGAACTTCAGCCAAAACGGTGCACGATAGCGTGACAATTTTAGGCCCACCTTACTCACCGTCGTCACTTTAGTGATAATGCAAGTAGTTTTATTGAAATCGGTCTTATATTTTTAAAGTTATTCACATTTTAAAGTTTAAAAGGAGGGGAGGGGGGAGGGGAGGAGGGAGAAGGGAGAGGGGGGAGAAGGGAGAGGGGGGAGAAGGGAGAGGGGGGAGAAGGGAGAGGGGGGAGAAGGGAGAGGGGGGAGAAGGGAGAGGGGGGGTTGAGGAGAGATGGGACGGGGGGGGTGACAGGGTGCTGCACCAATGCAAGTTTGGTTTAATTGACATTTTCACATTTTAAAGTTTAAATCTATCTCCTAGGGAGGGAGGGAGGGAGGGAGGGAGGGAGGGAGGGTGGGGGGGAAGGAAGGATAAGGGGGGATGGAGGGGAGAGGGGTAGGGGGGTAGAGGGGAGAGGGAGGAGGGGAGAGAGAGAGGAAGAGGGGAGGGGGAGGGAGGGGAGGGGGAGGATAAAGGAGGATGGAGGGGAGAGGGGGATGGAGGGGAGAGGGGGAGGGAGGAGGGAGGGGAGAGGGGGAAGGGAGAGAGAGAGGGAGGGGAGGGGGAGGGAGTGGGGGGAGGAGAGGGTGCTGCACCAATGCAGGAGAGGTTTGGGCCCAACGGGTCCACTTGGTCTATCATATCATATATCATATATATACAGCGCGGAAACAGGCCTTTTCGGCCCACCAAGTCCGTGCCGCCCAGCGATCCCCGCACATTAACACTATCCTACACCCACTAGGGACAATTTTTTACATTTACCCAGCCAATTAACCTACATACCTGTACGTCTTTGGAGTGTGGGAGGAAACCGAAGATCTCGGAGAAAACCCACGCAGGTCACGGGGAGAACGTACAAACTCCTTACAGTGCAGCACCCGTAGTCAGGATCGAACCTGAGTCTCCGGCGCTGCATTCGCTGTAAAGCAGCAACTCTACCGCTGCGCCACCGTGCCGTCTAGTGTGACAATAAAACCCTCTTGACTCTTGACTCGGTAAAATATTCCAAAAGTCCTTAACTTTATTTTATGAAATCTGGATGAGGTGTTATTGGTTATGCCAGCTTAAGTGGTACAAGCAAATCAAACAACAATTTTATGCATGTGAAATGTCATTCCCTCTTGCAAGCATTTAAATGTTTCAAGGGCTTTAATATAATAGGTATATCTGTCATGTTTTTTTCAATGAGAGACAGTTTTAATCCAAACCATATATGAATGTACCAATGTTCCTAATACATCCTCCACAGTGTGAAAGGATCGGGGCCAATTACTGGAAGGGGAGATTACTATAGACTAGACCAAGTGGACCCGTTGGACCCAAACCTCTCCTGCATTGGTGCAGCACCCCCTCCTCCCCCCTCCCCCTCCCCCCTCCCCCTCCCCCTCCCCCTCCCCCCCTCCCCCCTCCCTCTCCCCCTCCCTCCTCCCCCCTCCCCCCTCCTCCCTTCCCCTTCCTCCCTCCCCCTCCTCCCTCCACACCCTTCCTCCCTCCCTCCCCTCCCCTCCCTCCCCCCTCCCTCCCCCTCCCCCCACCCCTCTCCCCTCCCCCTCCCCTTCCCCTCCCCCTCCCCCACACTTCATCCCCCTTAACTCCCCCTTATCCTCCCTCCTACCCCTCCTTCCACCCCCTCCCTCCCTCCACACCCTCCCTCCCCCTCCTCCCTGGCACAGCGCCGGAGACTCAGGTTCAATCCTGACTACGGGCGCCGTCTGTACGGAGTTTGTACGTTCTCCCCGTGACCTGTGTGGGTTTTCTCCGAGATCTTCGGTTTCCTCCCACACTCCAAAGCCGTGCAGGTATGTAGGTTAATTGACTGGGTAAATGTAAAGATTGTCCCGAGTGTGTGTAGGATAGTGTTAGTGTGCGGGGATCGCTGGGCGGCGCGGACCCGGTGGGCCGAAGGGCCTGTTTCCGCACTGTATCTCTAAATCTAAAAAAATAAAATAAATTTAAAAAAATAAAAATTACATCCTAGCTGCTGGACATTAGATGTCTTCTTTATCTGACACTTCGGGAAGGGAATTGCAGGATCTTGCAGGGAACTGAAGGGAGATGGCTGGGTCTTTGTAGACCGCCTCACCAAAGGTCAGTGGCAAGTCCGGTCACTTCATGGCCGCCCGTGATAGTAGACAGACATGATTCACGGGCGATTGCAAATGACATTGGTCCGCGTCAGGACACTTGGGAGGGAGATTCATCTCTCTGACTTTTAGCAGTTTATATGAAGAGTAAAAAACAGTGCAATAAATAGCAGCAACTTTGGCCTGGCATTTGGAACTGAACTTTGAGAGGATCTCAGAAACTTTATTCAGTTTATCAGACCATCCTTTCCCCCTTTTTAACGAATCCAGACGGGAGGTGATGAAGGCGTGGATGAGGGTTTCTGCAGCTGTGGAGGAGAGGGACGGACGGAGACGGCAACGTTTTTGAGGTGGAAGAAGGCTGTCTTTGTGATGTGTTTGATGTGTTTGTCGAAGGAGAGGGTTTGATCAAAGATGATTCCAAGATTCCGGATGTGAGGTGAGGTGGATACTGGAGACCATCAATGTTGAGGATGAAGTTTTGGGTGGATTTGGTGAGCGTTTTTGGACCAATGATGATGATTTCAGATTTGTTGTAGTTGAGTTTGAGGAAATTTGATTGAAGCCAAGATTTTATTTCAGTGATGATTTTATTTAGACTTTAGAGGTACCACCCCGGAAACAGGCCCTTCGGCCCGTCGAGTCCACGCTGACCAATGACCCCCGTACACTATCCGACACACCGGGGACAATTTACAATCCTTTACCGCAGCCAATTGTGCACACACCCGTACATCTTTGGAATGTGGGAGGAAACCGGAGCACCCGGAGAAAACCCATGCCGTCACAGGGAGAATGTACAAACTCCGCACAGATGGTTGCCGTAGTCAGGATCGAACCCGGATCTCTGGCACTGTAAGCTCTGGCAGCTCTACCACTATGCCACTATATATATATGTGTGTGTGTGTGTGTGTGTGTGTGTGTGTGTGTGTGTGTGTGTGTGTGTGTGTGTGTGTGTGTGTGTGTGTGTGTGTGTGTGTGTGTGTGTGTGTGTGTGTGTGTGTGTGTGTGTGTGTGTGTGTGTGCGTGCATATATATACATATGGGCATATATACACACGAACATAAAAACAAACGATAATAGTGCAATAATAACAATGATAGTCTATTGTAGTTCAGGGCTTATTTGATGTTGTAGTGTTTAATAGCCTAATGGCTGCAGGGAGGAAGTTGTTCCTGAACCTGGACGTGACAGTTTTCAGCCTCCTGTACCTTCTTGCCGAGGGCAGGGGTGGAATGAGTGTGTGGCCAGGGTGGTCTGGGTCTCTGATGATGCTGGCTGCCTTTTTGAGGCAGTCCATGCTAAGCAGTCTATTCCTGTTCTTTATTTGCATATCACACGGCACGGTGGCGCAGCGGTAGAGTTGCTGCCTTACAGCGAATGCAGCGCCGGAGACTCAAGTTCGATCCTGACTACGGGCGCCGTCTGTACGGAGTTTGTACGTTCTCCCCGTGACCTGCGTGGGTTTTCTCCGGGATCTTCGGCTTCCTCCCACACTCCAAAGACGTGCAGGTTTGTAGGTTAATTGACTGGGTAAATGTAAAAATTGTCCCTAGTGTGTGTAGGATAGTGTTAATGTGCGGGGATCGCTGGGCGGCGCGAACCCGGTGGGCCGAAGGGCCTGTTTCCGCACTGTATCTCTAAATCTAAATCTAAAATAAAATACGTTACAACGTAATGAATGCTTAACTAACAAGACGGTTCCTATTATTGGATTTTTCACCTCGTGAGTAAATGTAGTCATCTCCTTGGGTTTTGTGCTCATCGATGCTTCCAGCTCTCAAAGGCATTGTTTCTCGTTTCACATCTTTGTGATTTCACAGACAAACAGATGTCAAGTGAGAAAAAGCAGGTGGTTCTTTTATTTTACAGTTATTTGTGGAATTCTCT